>NC_084566.2:14789124-14989124 GCF_033978685.3 Nerophis lumbriciformis
TTAACGCAGTAATTGAGGCAAAAGGAGCTCCAACCAAGTATTGAGTATTGTACATGCTCATATTTTTCATTTTCATACTTTTCAGTTGGCCAACATTTCTAAAAATCCCTTTTTTGTATTAGCCTTAAGTAATATTCTAATTTTGTGACACACGGAATTTTGGATTTTCATTTGTTGCCACTTCAAATCATCAAAATTAAATGAAATAAACATTTGAATGCATCAGTCTGTGTGCAATGAATAAATATAATGTACAAGTTACACCTTTTGAATGCAATTACTGAAATAAATCAAGTTTTTCAAAATATTCTAATTTACTGGCTTTTACCTGTATATATATATATATAGATATATATATATATATAATTTTTTTTTTTTTGCTAGAATGGTCAAGTGTAGCCTGTTTCTTCAAGCACTTTATACAGTAATATTTTGAATAGTTCTACTAGCACCTTAGCTCGAGCTAACCCAACATAAAATGAGCGGTGTCCTGCCTGGTCCAATATTATCATACAGATAATTCGATAATTATCTATTTACTTATTCGTGTATTTATGTTTTCACTGTTGTGTTACAGATTGAGTACCATATTTTTCGGACTATAAGGCGCACTTAAAATCCTTTAATTTTCTCAAAAATCGACTGCGCCTAACGTACAGCATAATTCTGGTTGTGCTTACCGTCCTCGTAGAAATGTTATTTCGTACATAGTGTAATGATAAGTGTGACCAGTCACACATAAGAGATACGGGTAGACTGCAAGATGACGCCAGTAAACAACACTAACACTTTAAATGTTCCATTGAGAATATAGAACATTACACACGGCGCTCAAAAATCTGTCAAAATGTTTTTAGTACGACTTCGGTAAGCTATGAAGCCGCAGCGCATTAAACATACAAGTATTATTATGGCGTGTGTAAGGACCCCAAAATGGCACCTATTAGCAGACATATTGTCTGCCGTTGTGTTTCACACTTCTTCCACTCCCGTCCTTGCACGCTACACCGCTACAACAAAGATGACGGGGAGAAGACGCTGTCGAAGGTGAGCCACGTAAATAAGCCCGCCCACAAAACAGCGCATCGGGGCGGCATGGCGTAGTGGGTAGAGCAACCGTGCCAGAAACCTGGGGGTTGCAGGTTCGCTCCCCGTCTCTTACCATCCAAAAATCGCTGCCGTTGTGTCCTTGGGCGGGACACTTCACCCTTTGCCACTCACACCGGTGAATTGAATGATGAATGATAGGTGGTGGTCGGAGGGGCCGTTGGCGCAAATTGCAGCCACGCTTCGGTCAGTCTACCCCAGGGCAGCTGTGGCTATGAAAGTAGCTTACCACCACCAGGTGTGAATAAATGACGGGTTCTACATGTAAAGCGACTTTGGGTACTTAGAAAAGCGCTATATAAATCCCAGGTATTATTATCCTGAAGCGACTGTCAAAAAGCGACTTGAAGTTGGTCTGTAAAACATAATCTATGCAACATTTTAACAAAGAACCACCACTACATGTTATGTAGACCACAAGGTAGTGTTTTACTTTTAGAAACAAACCATAATATGACCCCTTTAATGCGCCTTTTGTATGAAAATAGACCTGAATAGACCCGCTCATCGGCAGTGCGCCTTTTAATCCGGTGCGCCCTATGGTCCAAAAAATACAGTACAAACAAATATGTTAGACATCACTACGAAATGAAAAGGGGTAGGATTCAATAAGATCTTCTTCTTCCGACTCCGTTTCAAACACGCTTTGATGAGAATGCTATTGTCTTTGTTATCCAGCTGTTATCAATCTGGAGATGTTATTCACAGTCGTGTTGCTTTACGAGTAAGACATCTTTGAACTTTATATCCAGGCACACCTTCATCGATGAGTGTGACAGCTAAAAATATTATTATCACTAAAATGGAACCTGTAGTACATTAATCCGATGACTAAGTGTGTGCCTGGCAACGTGTCTCGCCCAAAATACTACCAGCTCACACGTGATGCCCAATCTTTCGCCGACACTTCTTCTCTGCTGCACAAACACACCCAGAAGGAGTGGAGTGAATGGGCGGAGCCATGCGGTTACATAAGGTGCACTCAAATAAATACCGCAGAAGTTTACGATCCATCCTGGATACTCATGTCTGACCATGTGGCAATCTTTGCAAACGTGACGTGATAAGGCGCACAATGGTACCGGGGAAGCGTTGTTTGGCAAGGTGTCGATTGTTCGGGTTGAGGTGTTTGTGTGATAATGAACGTGATGTTCTGAAAACATAAAACTATGAGCACAGGGGTTACAAACTCTTGAATTTTCTTAGCTGGCTACAGCCATGAAGGTTAGGCACCTGTTACAACTCAACTTCTTTATCACCATTAACATTTACCGTTACTCAGGCCTCAACTTTTAACTTTTTAAGGTCAAGGCAAGTGTTGCCTTAAAGGAAGGCCCATATTTTAAGGCACCAAGGCAAACATTATTTTCTTATATATATAATATATAACGGGCAGCACGGTGGAACAGGGGTTAGTGCATGTGCCTCACAATACGAAGGTCCTGAGTAGTCCTGAGTTCAATCCCTGTCTGGAGTTTGCATGTTGATTTGATTGATTGATTGATTGATTGAAACTTTTATTAGTAGGTTGCACAGTGAAGTACATATTCCGTACAATTGACCACTAAATGGTAACACCCGAATAAGTTTTTCAACTTGTTTAACTTGTTCTCCCTGTGACTGCGGCTTCCTACCACCTCCAAAGACATGCACCTGGGGATAAGTTGATTGGCAACACTAAATTGGCCTAGTGTGTGAATGTGAGTGTGAATGTTGTCTGTCCATCTGTGTTGGCCCTGTGATGAGGTGGCGACTTGTCCAGGGTGTACCCCGCCTTCCGCAGGAATGCAGCTGAGATAGGCTCCAGCACCCCCGCGACCCCGAACGGGACAAGCGGTAGAAAATGGATGGATGAATGGATATAATATATAACAGTTTTTTGTATTCATTATGAATATCAACTTGTCAGCTTTTTGTCATTTCATGATGCCTTGATCTCTATTTTTACATTTTGATAGTGGAAGGTATTTTTATTATTATTATTTATTTATGTTTTTAAGTTACGTACATTTATATTTACATGTAGATGATGTATCGGAACAGATCCATTAAGAGATTGAGCAGAAATATGTCATATAGGAATTAACTATACACAATAAAACATTAACCAAATGCTGTGTCACATGAATGTTTTTGAAGTAATACCTTTGTGATATGAAAAAAACACATGTAAAAAAACCTTGTTTACTTTTTGATATCAAAATATAACAAAACAGTTTGGAAAATGAAGATGAAGTCTAATAAACAAGCTTTGTTCTTCTCTTAGTTCAGTACAACAGTTTGGCCAACAAAAATAAAGAGGAGTGACACCTCTCACATCGAATACACAATCTTCACAGTCTGCGTTCAGTTCGATAAGATGACAAAACATTTTAGCTAGTAGTGATGTTATTTGAACACTGATACAGTTTGCAGTTAAATAAAGGAGGAGTGAACATCCCAGTCAACAAACTAAAGTTTTTCTAAACAAGTTGTGACAACGTTCACGACACATCGCCTGCTGCATGTTTCCTCACATCATTAACTCTCAGTCACAGCAGCTGATACACGCTGTATTGATAAAATAATACTGTATCAACATCAAATAGTTTTCTCCTTTGCTGTATATTTTTAGTTTGGGGACAAGTGCGTCTGTCTCCAATATTGTCCACACCTGTCTCCATCTAAACACAGCAGTGCACTCTTAAACGCAAGGCGGTAAGCGAGGGCAAAATGACGTTAAACCAAGTTCTTGGCTCCGTTTACTCCGAGGGTAAATCCGAGGGTAGCTTGTCCGCCATGATTAACAAGCTAAACATCGTTAGTGTGCATACACCTGACTTTGTGGTGCCTAAAATGCATTAATATATGACGGGGATTGGGTGCTTAAAAAATTAGACGTATTACTAACCGTCGGGAATTTTATCGCGAATTATCATTATACCGTTAATTTTTACACCCCTCGTCCATTAACAAGTAAAAAGTCAGGCTGGTCACAGCATGTTCTTGCCGTCGATGTTGGCCAATTTTTAGGGCATTACGTAGTGATGGGTTGATGAGGCGTCATGAAGCGTTTCGACACATTGCAAAACTGTATTGATACTGTGTCGATACTGTGTCACTAAATACTGACATCTGCTGGACATTAAAAATCCCTACAGGCAACCTATGGACCGACTCAACTGACACTGATTTTATGCCCTAGTACAGGGGTCACCAACCTTTTTGAAACCAAAAACTACTTCTTGGGTACTGATTAATGCGAAGGACTACCAGTTTGATACACACTTAAATAAATAAATATATTGTCATTTGTAAGTTACACGTAAGTGTGATTTAAACAAGAATAGCTAAATAAATAAATGTATATATATAAAAAAAATGGGTATTTCTGTCTGTCATTCCGTCATACATTTTTTTTTCCTTTTACGGAAGGTTTTTTGTAGAGAATAAATGATGAAAAAAAACACTTAATTGAACGTTTTAAAAGAGGAGAAAACACGAAAAAAATTAAAATACAATTTTGAAACATAGTTTATCTTCAATTTCAACTCTTTAAAATTCAAAATTCAACCGACAAAAAGAAGAGAAAAACTAGCTAATTTGAATCTTTTTGAAAAAATTAAAAAAATATTTTATGGAACATCATTAGTAATTTTTCCTGATTAAGATACATTTAAGAATTTTGATGACATGTTTTAAATTGGTTAAAATCCAATCTGCACATTGTTAGAATTTTTAACAAATTGGACCAAGCTATATTTCTAACAAAGACAAATCAGTATTTCTTCTAGAATTTCCAGAACAAAAATTTTAAAAGAAATTCAAAATACTTTGAAATAAGATTTCAATTTGATTCTACAGATTTTCTAGATTTGCCAGAATAATTTTTTTGAATTTTAATCATAGTAAGTTTGAAGAAATATTTCACAAATATTCTTCGTCGAAAAACCAGAAGCTAAAATATTTATTATTCTTTACAAAAAAAAAAAACAAAAAAAAACTTGAACATTGATTTAAATTGTCAGGAAAGAAGAGGAAGAAATTTAAAAGGTAAAAAGGTATATTTGTTTAAAAATCCTAAAATAATTTTTAAGGTTGTATTTTTTATCTAAAATTGTATTTCTAAAAGTAATAAGAAGCAAAGTAAAAAATAAATGAATTTATTTAAACAATGAAGACACATCCATCCATCCATTTTCTACCGCTTATTCCAAGTGAAGACCAAGTCTTTAAAATAGTTTTTTGGATTTTCAAATTCTATTTGAGTTTTGTCTCTTTTAGAATTAAAAATGTCGAGCAAAGCGAGACCAGCTTGCTAGTAAATAAATACAATTTAAAAAATAGAGGCAGCTCACTGGTAAGTGCTGCTCTTTGAGCTATTTTTAGAACAGGCCAGCGGGCGACTGATCTGGTCCTTACGGGCTACCTGGTGCCCGCGGGCACCGCGTTGGTGACCCCTGCCCTAGCATATACAATAATATAAACCAAGTCATTGTATTTCATTTAGGATTATTTCATATCTTCATTTAAATAAAAATATATTTTTATCTTTTTTAGATACAGTCAATAAATAATGTGAACATGTATCATAACATGGAAATCTAAGAGAACGTGTTGTGGATGATTGTGGACTGGGAATTTTTTTAATTAAATTTTTTTACACATTTTTATTAAAAAAAAAAAAAAAAAGTTTTTCCGACGTATTACATTTTAGACGATTTCTCTTAGTTATTATTTCTCCGGCTGTAGAAAAGACCCGCTCACAGGGCACAGAGGAGGCGTCAGTGCGACACAGTTCGCGTATCGGTCACGTGACCAAAACAGCTCATGATCGGTCACGTGACTTTCTAAAAGCGGTACGCGCACCGACACAGGGTTTTGCTCTATGAGCTCGACGCATGCGCCGATGCATCGGTGTTGCCGGACCCATCACTACCGTTTTATACTTTTGCCCTCTATTAGTGATGGGTTGATGAGGCTTCATGAAGCGTTTCGACACATTTCAAAACTGTATTGATACTGTGTCGATACTGTGTCACTACGGAAAATGACGAATGACGGTCGCGGCTTTTGCCGCAGTTGCTGTGGTTAAATTGGAGCCCTGGTTACTATGTTTTTGATATTCTTAAAAAAAGACTAAATAGGTTGCATCAGAGAGCATCTTTATTGTACGATCAGGGGCATCAAAGTGAGGGGTAGATGGGGTGTTGTACCGGCTTTTATGAAGTGTGAAAAAAAAAAAATTCTGCCATTTTAATAGATAATTTATGCAAAACCCATCATAAATGTTAATACAAAATGAATATAGTCGCTACATCACCCTATCAACGATACAAAGAACACTTCACTCAACAGATGTCGTAACGTCATCAAAGCTCACCTTTAAGCCAGCACTAACATCATGGAAGCGAGAGGGGTGGTAGAAGAAATGTAAATATATAATAAATCAATTTTATCACAGCACAGGCGAAAGTTATGTACAAGTTTCACTTTTGCCTCTCATTGCCTGTAACTGTGGTGCGTTCAAATACCCTCGATTAAAGTTAGACACAGAGGCGTCACTAGTTAATAAAGATTTTAGAGACTTAACTCCCAGGAGATGCACTAATAATATTTTAATCATAATGATATGATAATCCTACATTTATCAGATAATCTCTAATTTACACTCTGAAGTTAAGGAAAATGACAGATTTATATAATACAATGACAAGTTATATCATTAAATACATATTCTGGCCATTTTGTATTGAATTATTCTATCACTTTTTTGTAAAACAAACAAAACAAACATTCTTTTTTTTTTTTTTTTTTTTTTTTTTTTTAACAAAACTACATCATTTATCAGGTTTTATCTATATGCAGTACAGGCCAAAAGTTTGGACACACCTTCTCATTCAATGTGTTTTCTTTATTTTCGTGACTATTTACATTGTAGATTGTCACTGAAGGCATCAAAACTATGAATGAACATGTGGAGTTATGTACTTAACAAAAAAAGGTGAAATAACTGAAACCATGTTTTATATTCTAGTTTCTTCAAAATAGCCACCCTTTGCTCTGATTACTGCTTTGCACACTCTTGGCATTCTCTCGATGAGCTTCAAGCACACCTGTGAAGTGAAAACCATTTCAGGTGACTACCTCTTGAAGCTCATCGAGAGAATGCCAAGAGTGTGCGAACAAGTAATCAGAGCAAAGGGTGGGTATTTTGAAGAAACTAGAATATGAAAAATGTGTTCAGTTATTTCACCTTTTTTTGTTAAGTACATAACTCCACATGTGTTCATTCATAGTTTTGATGCCTTCAGTGACAATCTACAATGTAAATAGTCATGACAATAAAGAAAACGCATCGAATGAGAAGGTGTGTCCAAACTTTTGGCCTGTACTGCATGTTCTAGATGTGTTAATCAAATCATTAAAAAGTCAAAAACGTATTTAAGGTTTTTACATGTATTTTAAAAAACTGTTTTCTACCAAGTCCATGCAATATTTATTTTTGTTGTGCATGCAAACATACCCGGTGTGTGTATGGGGCGGTAACGTTGGGTTTAAGGTGGGATGGGGGGTCCTTTAGGAGTTTTAGACTTAGACAAACTTTAATGAGCCACAAGGGGAAATTGTTCCACCCATTAGCTCAGTTACAAAGGATGGAAAGGATAAGGCTGGAAAGGATAATGCACACAAGGGCACAAAAAGAGGGCGAAAACAAAAGGTATAAAGTAGAGAAAAAATTTACCATAGTAGCAATATAAAAACATAACCTACAGTATATGCAATATTGACATACTCTTTATGCAGTATATAACATATACTGATATCCATCCATTCATCCATTTTCTACCGCTTGTCCCTTTCGGGGTCGTGGGGGGTGCTGGAGCCTATCTCAGCTGCATTCGGGCAGAAGGCGGTGTACACCCTGGACAAGTCTCCACCTCATCGCAGGGCCAACACAGATAGACAGACAACATTCACACTCACATTCACACACTAGGGCCAATTTAGTGTTGCCAATCAACCTATTATATTATTATATAATATATATCTTGGGTATCTGTACGATTCCCCATAACTTTAACATTCCGAGAAGTTCAATCACTTCAACAGTGATGATACAGTACAGCTAAAAAAAAAGTTTGTTTACCTAACACCAAAATTCTGAGTTAAAGTGACTCATTCTGTTAATGATTGGCTAGTGGGACGGAGGGAGATCAGCACTGTACTGTAATGTGTTGTTATTTCACCCCAGCTCGTAATTCACTTTCATTCTGGGAGTGACAGGAGTATTTGCTGAGTCTGGTTTGCGTTTACTGTTATGGCTCCCAGCCTAGGGCGGTTTCCTCGTGTCCACGCCCATGACTCACTACAATCTTCCGGACATATTTCTCACCTTTCCTGTACGCGTAGGCCGCGGAAAGTCTCATTTCATTTCACTCGCTCCCTTTTTCTCAAGGACAGTTTCGCGCTTGAGGACAATGGCCCTCAGTGTAGTCAACCGCTTGAACTTTTTGTTTTGTTTTGTTTGTGCAAGCATTTTTTTTTTTTTCCTGAGATAGTGGAGTGAGAACAGAGCCTCCCCCCTCACCCAGCTTCATTTAGTGCACATTCCTGCGGTGCTAAAGTGAGGAGCCTAGCTGTGTTCCTGCTGCATGAGAAAGAGGAGGGGCATGCAGAGGTCGTTCATCTGTGCAGACCTGGGAGAGCTTCCCCAGACCGGATGCACTAGAAAAACAAGTAGACAAACAATTGTGTTAAGGCAACATGCACTAAATACAGTACAGACAACTCTCCCTCAGAGGCATTCATAACTACTAACATCATTAGCCATTAACATTGCTTTAAGGCAATAGTTTGCATGTGGTCGCTATAAAACCTTTATGGGCTATGTTTGGTGTTGCTTCTTCAGGAAGTCAATGAATAAACTTGAACAAACTAGAACAGTGTTTTTCAACCACTGGTGTGCCGTGAGATACAGTCTGGTGTGCCGTCTGAGATTATGTAAATTCACCTCATGGGGTTAAAAATATAAAAAATATTTTTTGCAAACCAGTAATTATCCATCCATCCATTTTCTACCGCTTATTCCCCTTTGGGGTCGCGGGGGGCGCTGGAGCCTATCTCAGCTACAATCGGGCGGAAGGCGGTGTACACTCTGGACAAGTCGCCACCTCATCGCAGGGCCAACACAGATAGACAGACAACATTCACACTCACATCCACACACTAGGGCCAATTTAGTGTTGCCAATCAACTTATCCCCAGGTGCATGTCTTTGGAAGTGGGAGGAAGCCGGAGTACCCGGAGGGAACCCACGCAGTCACGGGGAGGACATGCAAACTCCACACAGAAAGATCCCGAGCCCGGGATTGAACCCAAGACTACTCAGGACCTTCGTATTGTGAGGCAGATGCACTAACCCCTCTGCCACCGTGAAGCCCACCAGTAATTATAATCCGCAAATATTGTGCCGTTGTCGAGTGTCGCTGCTGTCTAGAACTCGGCAGAGTAACCATGTAATACTCTTCCATATCAGTAGGTGGCAGCAGGTAGCTAATTGCTTTGTAGATGTCGGGAACATGGTTTGTTGTCGTGATCACAATATGCAGACGACAGCGGGAGGCAGCGTGCAGGTAAAAAAAAGTATCTAATGCTTAAACCAAAAGTAAACAACAAAGGAATGCCACTAAGAACAGGCATTTAAGCTTAGGGAAGGCTATGCAAAACGAAACTAGAACTGAACTGGCTGCAAAGTAAATAAAAACAGAATGCTGGACGACAGCAAAAACTTACAGCGTGTGGAGCTGAGACGGCATCCACAAAGTACATCCGTACATGACATGACAATCAACAAAGGATAGCAACAATACTTAAATAGTCTTGATTTCTAAAACAAAGCAGGTGCAAGGAATAGCGCTTAAAGGAAGACATGAAACTGCGACAGGAAAAGGCACCAAAATAGGAGCGCAAGACAATAACTAAAACACTACACACAAGAAAACACCAAAAAACTCAAAATAAGTCACGGTGTGATGTGACAGGTTGTGACAGTACACCTACTTTGAGACAAGACCTATAGTGATAGTTGGTTATGGTTTAAGTTCATATACAACAATTGCCAGAACGACTTTTTACTGTCAACATTAGCTACTGAGTTTCATTTGTTTAATGTATTCTGCTGGTGGTGTGCCTGCAGATTATTTCAATGAAAAAAAATGTGACTTGGCTCAAAAAAGGTTGAAAAACACTGAACTAGAACTTAATTTGGGGAAACAGCGCCTCCCGCCGGTTGTGAAGGGTAAAAGTTGTCAAAAGTTGAGTTGCACAGGTCCTCCTCCCTGCTGTAGAGCCTGCTGGGGAGCCTGGGTGGGGCGTTCAAGGTGTGTCCGGATTATTGACACGCCGCCAGCTGCGAGTGCGCGCAAAAGGTGTTTATGGACTAGGAAAAGCAGCAGGATTGTTTCCCTCTTCTGCATTCAACTTTCAATCACCATCTGGACGACTGTTTTGTTTCTTTTGCGTGGCGGAAGGCTGCCCTGTAGCGTCGCACCAAGTGGGCAAAGTGCACTTGCCTTAATAAAAGATGGCACATGCTATCATTTTCATCGCGAGTGTGACTCTGGTGAGTAAAATGTGTTTTTATTTACTAAAAGACGCAAACAGGATGTGATATTTGACACGATCCCTGTGTAACTTTAGATCCTCGCCGGAGTTGAGTCGTGCTTTGTCCCGAGCTTGCTTTACGTCCCGGTGCCTCAAACTATCCCGACCGGGCGCGAGATAACAAGAGGTATTTACTTAATATTCGTCGAAAAAAAGTTGTTCGGAAGCCTAACTCACCCAATATTCTGTGTGTCGTAGTCAATGTCGCGGACTGTGCTAGCGTCTCTTCCAACGACCGCACGTTTGCGGTTTGGACCAACGGCTCGGTGACGGCCATGGCTCCCGTCACTGTTCCGTCCAAAGGCCGGACTTTTTCCGTCCTGGTTCAGGACTTCAATGGACCCCAGCTGCGAATGGACGTCATTCTCATCGCCAGTCCCATGTTGAACAGACAGGTAAAACACACAATGTTTATTTTCGACTTGTTATTGTCATTTCTGTAATGTTGAATTCTTGTTTAATAGCCCACTGATGTGTTGAAACGGTCCAAAAGACGCTGGAGCCCTCCGCCCTTCCACATCTTGGAGAACGAGCCGGGTCCAAAGGACATTGATCGGGTAATGGTTTTAAATCATGCTTTCGACAGGTGTCCCCTTTTACTCGCATTATTAGGTACATTCAAACTTTGGTCACCAAGTACCACCTCGGCAAACATTTGGCTCTCCAAGTGCCAGCATAATGACCAACATTGAAATACAGTAGCATAGTAGGCCCACATATTCATTGAAAACAAGGCAGAGGTTTTATTTAACAATTGTTTGAGTTTGAGTTTATTTGGAACATGCATGCATACAACATGATACATCACAATTTCCAGTTTCTCTATTCAACATGTTCGAAAAGGAGTAGGAAGAAGCAGAGCTTATTTAATCCTACCCCTTTTCCTTTACACAGCAGTTGCTAAAACTTTTGTTCACTTCCTGTTCTCAATGTACTCCAGAAGTAATAACAATAATAATAAATAAATAAAAACATACATAATAATTGGTGAAGTAAGTTATATTTCATATGGTGAGATGAGTAAGATTATCTTGAAAATGAATGGATGGATAAGATAAATACAGAATGGTGTTTTTTCTATGTACTTTGTAAACACTTTAAGTTTGAAGAGTTTGTTGAAGTGGATCATATTAGTACTTTGTTGGATTTCTTTGCTTAATCCATTCCATAATTTGATTCCACATATTGATTTACTGAAGTTCTTAAGTGTTGTACGTGCGTACAAATGTTTTAAATTACATTTTTCTCTAAGATTATATTTCTCCTCTTTTGTTGAGAAGAACTGTATATTCTTAGGTAGCACATTAGAGTTTGCTTTGTTTTTAACTTTAGCTGTTTGCAAATTCACAATGTCGTGGAATTTCAGTATTTTTGATTCAATGAATAAAGGGTTTGTGTGTTCTCTATATCCAACATTATGTATTATTTTAACTGATCTTTTTTGTAACACAGTTAATGAATGAAGTGTACTTTTGTAGTTATTTCGCCATATTTCTACACAATAACTCAGATATGGTAACACTAGCAAGCAGTAGAGAATATGGAGTGATTTTTGGTCTAGAACATGTTTTGCTTTATTCATTATTGACGTGTTTCTTGCTACTTTATGTTGTATATTTTTTATATGAGATTTCCAATTCAATTTATCATCAATCATTATACCTACAAATTTAATTTAATTTACTCTTTCAATTTATATTCTGTCTATTTGTATTTGTGTTTGAATTTCTCTTCTACTGTTACCAAATAGCATTATTTTAGTTTTACTGAGATTCAAAGATTTTTTTTTTTGTCAAACCATCTTTTTAATTTGTTCATTTCTTCTGTTATTATTTGTATTAGCTTCTGTGTTCTCTCCTGAACAAAACACTGTTGTATCATCCGCAAAAAATACTAACTTTAAATCGTTAAAATCTTTAAATTGTATTTATTATTTTTGGCTTCTGCAGCATTACGCACAGTTTGAACAGTAACACTGTGTTGTTTGAATATAGGAAAATAAAACACTGTACTTTAATTAAGTGATTCTTTGGCGTAACACTAGCGGTACACATACCACAGTTTGAGAATCACTGCTGTAAGCAATCTAATGGTTACAGGGAGATTAAAGTAGCCCAGTGATTCTTAAACTGTAGTGGTACGTGGGCTCCATCTAGTGCAGAGCTGGGCAGATATTTTGACTCGGGGGGCCACATTGAGAGAAAAAATGTGTCTGGGGGGGCAGATGTGTATGTGTGTATAAACCATATATACACAATTAGCTGTAAAAATCTGTTGTACAGTATGTGTGTTTGGGTCCCTTTTTTTCGAGGAACACTAATACCAAAAGTCACAATGTCCGATAGAATTCTAAAAAAGTTATGACAGACCACCTCAAAAAAACGGAATGGAATTTTACAGTTTTTTACTGAATAGGACACCCAAAATGTACATGAAAATAAAGAAAGTGGGATTTACAATATTAACTATGAACAATAAAACACTGAATATTAACAACATATAACATATATATATATATATATATATATATATATATATATATATATAACATCGCTCCTCTTTTACTTCTCAGACCAGCTCCTCCATAGACATCTTTTACCATCAAGCAGAACACAACAAAAATGTAACAAACAGTAAAATATGAATGCAAAGTGTAATAAACATCTACAATATGATATATTATCACTTTTATGCAGACATTTGTTGTAAAAATTTGCTTCCGCATCTGTTCCTGACACAAACCTGCTCTGAAAACAAATCTGGCCCACTAGTTCAAGACTTACGGTTATTTAAAAACAGCACTGCACGTCATAATGGCGGCTACAGTTTTGATGTTAAAAGGTCTAAAAAAGTTATGTAGAACGTCCGGCGGGCCGGATTGAAAATCTTAATGGGCCGCATGTGGTCCGTGGGCCGTATTTTGGCCAGGTTTGATCTAGTGGTGCGCTAAAAAAATGACTTGATTCAAGTACAGTGTTTTCCTATATTCAAACACATTGGGGCTGTTCAAACAGTGTGTAATATTACAGTGGCAAAAATGATAAATATACTTGTTAAATAAAACCTCTGCCTTGTTTTTAATGTACTACACTACTGTTAGCAAGTTATTTCTGAAGTGGTGAAAAAAGTTATAGTACCACTGCTATATTACATTTGGGGCCTCCCCAATTTTCTGGAGCAGATTCTGTGGATATTTCTGCTGGATAGATCATTGTTGTAAATACGCATTTGTTTGGTCTTGAACCAATTTTAAGTGTTTTGCTCCTCCCACTTTGAAATTATTTCCATTACAAGAGATTTGAGATAATAGTTTAAGATAAAAGTGTTTCCCCCAGGACCAGAATGTATCTGTGGTGTTGGGTTGTGGCGGCGGCGCTAAATGACGTAATTTTGCATACTTGGGCATGACATAAAACTCAGTGTTTGTGTGTGTGTGTGTGTGTGTGTGAACGAAATTAATGGTTTCATGGGTGCGGGTATCATTTTAGACACTCATGCTTGTCACACGGCTGATTTATTCAAATCAACAACATTCATGAGGGCTACATGTAAGCGTGCGCTGATTTTAAAGATATTGTACATTGTATGTCTGATATGTCCCTATATTGATGCACCGATGTGTTATATTGCGTGACCAAGTCCTCTGCCTTACAGTATATGCGTACAAGGTGTGTTGAGAAGCAAAGTAAGGATGTAACAGGTCTCAAATTTTAACTTTTTAAGGTCAAGGCAAGTGTTGCCTTAAAGGAGGGCTCATATTTTAGGGCACCAAGGCAAACATTATTTTCTTTCGAGGCAGGGGCTCCAAAGCATGCATGTATATGTGTGTATATATTATATATATATATATATATATATATATATATATATATATATATTAGGGCTGCAACAACTAATCGATTAAATCGATTATAAAAATAGTTGGCGATTAATTTATTCATCGATTCGTTGGATCTATGCTATGCGCAGAGGCAATTTTAAATTTTTTATTTAAAAAAAAAATTTTTTTTTTAATAAACCTTTATTTATAAACTGCAACATGTACAAACAGCTGAGAAACAATAATCAAAATAAGTATGGTGCCAGTGTGCTGTTTTTTTTCAATAAAATACTGGAAAGGATAGAAATGTAGTTTGTCTCTTTTATCCGATTATTAATCGATTCATCGAAGTAATAATCGACAGATTAATCGATTATCAAATTAATCGTTAGTTGCAGCCCTAACATATATACCCACCATGGTATGAAATATTCATAGTGTTACATTCCTAAAGCATAGTTATGATGCTATCTACTGTAGAGTTGAAATGACAAGCTACACAGGCAGTCCCATTATAATGTGATTATGAGCGAGTGCAAACTTGCTAAACCCCAAAAAACGGAAGCCAATTCTTTCTGAGGCGGTCTAAATTTAATTTTGGCAGGCTGCCACAAACGAAAGAATGTATGGGAAATATTAACTGTAATAACCAAAATATTACTAAATCAGTGTGAAAAATCAGAAGGCAAATTTTGTTTTGGATCTTATTAGATTGTTGAGCTGAGTGTACTGAATGTGGGGAATCTGGTTGTCAAAGTACTACCTCAAAAGTATTTTGCTCCACTAGTACCTCTGCTTGTCACCATAAATAGTGGCTTATACTCACATAATTTGCTTATTGCAAAGGAGGTGTTAAACATGAATGTTTCTGCAACGGAACATCAATTATTTCATATGTTACTGTTTCTTAATCTAAATTTGTTAAAAAAAAAAATCTCTGGTGCATGTATACTTGATGGAGTTAGTGTACCACAGTTTGAGGATCTATGATCTAATGGTTTGAGATACTAATAATGCAGTATGTTTACAATGGTGGTTCGGAGCTGTGTGTTTTCATGCACTGAAACTAACCTAAATATTTCAAGAAATAAATGTAGGCAAACTAGACTTCATTGAAATAATTAGATTATTTTGATTTCACTACAACCACCATAACAAATTGTGTATTTATAACTTAATAACTTATTTGTGTCAATCGACGCTCATATTGTCGGATATAATACTTTGTAGATGTGCACGTGGGCCTAATATTGTGGCTGTAAATTACTAAGATGATGTTGATGAAAAGTACTGGAATGGCACACAGTAACATTTAAATGTACACAATATTACATTTGTTATGGATTACATTAGGGCTGTACACAGTACCAGTACGTTATTCCTTGTGGCTTTTAAATCAATACGGAGGGTGTGTGCCAAAATCTGTAAAATTAAAAATAAAATAATAATGATAATTTAAAAACATTCAGACAACATTGAGATAAAAAGGGAAGCACTTTGATTTATTTGACTTCCAAATAGACACGATACCGTTTGTTACTCATAAAGGAGTGACGATAAAGTCAGCACATAGTAAATACTTTGGAAGTTCATTCAAGTTGTGTTCACTTGTAATGAGCACACACAGGGTTACACAATCACAACAGTACATGACTAAAAATAATATACTGTTTTTCTAAGTGTTTTACCGCAACACTGGCCTTTATAACAATTTAAAAGTGTTTTTAGTAAGCCCTACTGGACAGTTGTGTGTCTGTAGCTTTAGTGCCAATGAGCTGTATTTGTCCACGCCTGTCTCCGACAGAGTGTGTAGTTCCAAGAAGCGATATTGTGCACTTTTTACATATACTGTACACTCGCTCTGAATGTATGTATGTAACAATATGTATGCCATATATCACGTACAATAACATTAAACAGTGGGACAAGACGTTAGCATTAGACTAGCCTGTGAGCTACAGTGCAAACATTTTAGTCACATTTTAACAGCAACATCATACGAGTTTCACCTACAGACTGTTTGCAGAGCTCCAGGCCTGTTTCTTTTTTTCCCTCCCTTTTTTTTTTTTTTTTTTTAACAACGCAGTTCTCTGTTAAGTGGGCACTTTGTTGGGTTCGGTCAGAAAACGTATCCTTTGCACAGAAGGTGTTTCGTTTGGAACATCAAAAATAACCGTTTGAGCCATCTTAAAAGTTGAGCAAATAATTGAGGGAGATGATATATTTTTGTCATTGTGAGCAGTCATAAACAGGCTCTATGACTGCATTAAAAAAAAAAAAATTGCCTATCATTCACAATCCTTATGTAAGACAAGAATACAATTGTTTTTTATCCTTTCTAATTAGTAAATGAATGCGATCAAAAGTCTGCTTACAATACACCCTATGAGAGTCGCTCTAGTCTGCCTATAAATCGCTTAAAAACATCCAAACACCTCCATTAAGGTTTTATATACACGCTGTAAGTATACATGTAAAGTAGTAACAGGCACATTCATAATAACATGTCATATTTATGCATTTTGGTAATTTTAGCCATTCGGTGGCGCATCCATTTCATAGACTCATCACAGTGTTCGCTTTTTCAACACCACTGATTACTTCTCACTGCAGACTTCATTAGAGCCTACAAACATAATAAAACGTCACATACTGTACAATGTCTGCTGTCACTGGGATGCCGGCTGCTAGGATGTTGATATATTCCCGTTTAGATGAAGAATGACTCATAATCCTTGCAAAGAAAAAAAGTGGGGTAGAACTAAGCGCCATTTCTTGTCTTTCTCGCCAATTCCGGGTCTAAATTAAATAAATAATTTTGACCAACTTGTCGAATTATGTCCTCATCCTTCTACTATCAAGGTGAGAGAAATTATTTATGATCGCGAATAAACTTTCACGGGTTCCAAGGGTAGGTCATGAGGTCAATATAGCAGCAACAAGCTTGTTATCTCTCTGTAACAATAGTTTGTCTGCATTAGCGCTTATGTACTTGGTTAATATGCAGCTCACGAAATGTGAATGGAGTATTGCTGGCGGTTTTTTGACGGTTATTTAGAGGGCTTTATGAATGGAATATAGAACCTACCGTTAACTCCATTGTAAGCAGACTTTTATTTATTATCATTATCATTATTTTCGAGTTAGAATGCATAAAAAAAAAATTACACCCGTCTTCTCTCATAATTGTGAACGGTAGGCAACATTTAAAAAAAAGTGCAGTATCCCTTTAAAAGTTACATTTTCAAAACAGGGGACCTTAAAGCCAACAGTACAGTTTAACCTCAAATTAACAAAATTAATCGGTTCTTTAACAGGGGCCATAGATAGAAAAGTTTGTATATTGAAGCAAATTTCCCCAAAAGTCCATATTTTAGTAAAAGTTTGTACACTTTGAAAATAATAAAAACACTATTCAGTACTGTATATCAAACAATCATAACCAACATTATCACCAGACCTATGTAAGCGTCAATATATACCTTGATGTTGCAGAAAAAAGACCATATATTTTTTTAACCGATTTTCGAACTCTAAATGGGTGAATTTTGGCGAATTAAACGCCTTTCTATTATTCGCTCTCTTTGTGACGTCACATCGGGAAGCAATCCGCCATTTTCTCAAACACATTACAAACACCGAGTCAAATCAGCTCTGTTATTTTCCGTTTTTTCGACTGTTTTCCGTACCTTGGAGACATGCCTCGTCGGTGTGTTGTCGGAGGGTGTAACAACACGAACAGGGACGGATTCAAGTTGCACCAGTGGCCCAAAGATGCGAAAGTGGCAAGAAATTGGACGTTTGTTCCGCACACTTTACCGACAAAAGCTATGCTACGACAGAGATAGCAAGAATGTGTGGATATCCTGCGACACTCAAAGCAGATGCATTTCCAACTAGACTGGACAGATCAGCTTTCAGGAAAAGAGAGCGGATGAGGGTATGTCTACAGAATATATTAATTGATGAAAACTGGGCTGTCTGCACTCTCAAAGTGCATGTTGTTGCCAAATGTATTTCATATGCTGTAAACCTAGTTCATAGTTGTTAGTTTCCTTTAATGCCAAACAAACACATACCAATCGTTGGTTAGAAGGAGATCGCCAAATTCGTCCTCGCTTTCTCCCGTGTTGCTGGCTGTCGTGTCGTTTTCGTCGGTTTCGCTTGCATACGGTTCAAACCGATATGGCTCAATAGCTTCAGTTTCTTCTTCAATTTCGTTTTCGCTACCTGCCTCCACACTACAACCATCCGTTTCAATACATGCGTAATCTGTTGAATCGCTTAAGCCGCTGAAATCCGAGTCTGAATCCGAGCTAATGTCGCTATACCTTGCTATTCTAACCGCCATGTTTGTTTGTATTGGCATCACTGTGTGACGTCACAGGAAAATGGACGGGTGTATATAACGATGGTTAAAATCAGGCACTTTGAAGCTTTTTTTAGGGATATTGCGTGATGAGTAAAATTTTGAAAAAAACTTCGAAAAATAAAATAAGCCACTGGGAACTGATTTTTAATGGTTTTAACCCTTCTGAAATTGTGATAATGTTCCCCTTTAACAAAGCCAAAACAACATATAGCTAAACTGTCCTCGTTTGTACACGCACACACAATTTCACTAGCCCTGTGGTGCACTCATGGTTTGAAATCACAAAACTCCATAACTTTAACAGCCATGTTGCTACAATGATCAGGAATAAAAAATAAAATTCACTTAACTTTGTTGACTAATCTTCTTTGCGTGCAGCGGAAGGGATGGGGAGCAGTGTTGACAACACTGATTATAGGGCTGGAAGTAACAACTATTTTGATAGTCGACGAGTCATCGACTATCTTAAGGATGAGTCGACTAATCGGATTATAGCGCTTACACATAGCACTTGGCTTCACTGTGACCACGGTGGGAGACGAGGAAAGACCGTTGTGTTTCCAACGTTATGCAGAAGTATAATTGTAAGACTTTCATAGACAAAAATATACTATTTCTGGTCAAGGTGGAGATTATTATTTGAGAAGCACTGACATAACCCGAGAAGTTGGTGAACTTTGACATTCAACTTGGACCCGGAAATGGCAAGAATGACATGAAGAAAAGACACTTGTTTTTTTTGTTTGTATGTTTTTTTTCTACCTGCTTTGCGTATCGATCGATATCTTTGTCGAAGAGCACACAGCCTGGAGGTTTAATGTCAGTGATGGGCAAGCTACTTGGAAAATGTACTAAGCTGAGCTACAAGTTACTCTCGATTAAATGTAGCTAAGCTACAGGGGAAGTTATCCCTGCAGAATTGTAGCAAGCTACACTACACTACTCCGACTCCCTCGTCGTCATGTGACACGAGTGCCTGTCTGTTATGATTTTGCTTACTAGCTTTGATGACCCGTTTTATCTTGCCTATGATTGGCCAGTCCGTAATATTTCGCCCTTACCTTAGCCAATTGTGACTCATCATACGAACACCAACCAATCATTATGGATGTTCTCATTATGTGGGGATGTTCTCATTTATCCAGGTCATTGTATTTTGTCCAGATTTTTGGGGCCCTGGATTTGCAGTCCATTTTCTCTCTTTGTAGCATGTAGCTTTGATGTACCCTACCTAGCTACCGGTATATCGGTCTAAAAGTAGCTAAGCTCCAGGAAAAGCTACTTGTTAAAGAAATAGATAGTACTTTATTGATTCCTTCAGGAGAGATCCCTCAGGAAAATTAAAAGTAGTTAAGCTACAGGAAAATGTAGTTAAGCGTAGCTTGTTACTACCCACCACTGTTTAATGTGCACAATTGAATATCTTTGTTGCTCAGACAGTAATGTGTCATATATGGAAAAGTCATATATTAATGGAGAAAGATGTTAATGTCTCTTGTTTCATGTTAGCATTTAAGCTAGCCAAAACTAGCTTGCTTCTCCAGTAAAGGAGCAATGTCACCGGTCCATGAGTTTATCAGTGTTATCAGTCACAGTTTTACGATAACTTTAAATTTAAAACGGTAATACTAACCCTGGGAAGTTTACCGCGGTTTATCATCATTCCGTTTATTGTTACACCCTTAAATCGTATCATTGATGTGTGTGTGTGTGTGTGTGTGTGTGTGTGTGCGTTCCCAAGTTCCTGACGAATAAAAAGTACTTGAATTTATTTAGACAAAGTTTAGCTGCCGAACTTTGGCTAAAATGATAGATAAATCTATTTTTCACACAACTTCATCTCACACTTGCTAGCTACCTAGCAAGGTAACAAGATAACTATCTTACGGAGTTGAGATTACATCCTCCAGATGTCCGACAGTGTCATAAAAAAACTAAATCTGCTTTGCAAAATGAGCAAGGTATTTATGGTTTTAACAAGAATAAGAGGAAATGTTCCCACACTTTTTATGTTCTCACCAGTAGTAATGACATCTTGACTATTGTCAGCTACTTAAATTCTATTGTCAGCAAATCGTTGTACCCCTAGCTGTAAATACTTCCTGAACGTTTAAAACCACACGTCGCTTGTCCTTTGCTTTCTTTGGACTCGTAATGAGCTTGCAAAACTAGAAACATTTTATAAAAAGGCTAAAACACTTAAAAGAGCAGCACAGTAGCTAATAACAGCAGCACTGTGCTGACTGGCTGAATACAGAGTTCGACTGGTTAAATATTTTTTAAATAATTTTGCTTCTGTTGCAGCTGGTGTCCGACTCTGAAAAAGATCATGTTAAGGTGGTCTACACCCTTACTGGCCCTGGTTTCGACCAGTACCCTGTGAATGTGTTCGGCTTTGACAAAAACAGTGGAATGTTGTCGCTGCTGAAGGCGGTTGATCGAGAGGAGTACCCGCAGTTTGTTGTGAGTGGAAAGTTTTGAGTCTTCTTGCATTCGGACAGCTGAATTTTTACATCAGACTTCTTTTCTTCACAGTTGACAGCCAACGCTATCAACCCATCTTCCGGACAGATAACAGATGATCCTCTACCTATCACTGTCTATGTAGATGACGTGAACGACAACGCGCCACAGTTTCAAGGCACAATGCAGTTTACTGTGCTCGAGCAGAGCATAGCAGGTGAGGAACATAAACTTGTGTTTTTTGTCCTATCGTGTTAAACTAATCTAGTTTTACGCCACAGGCACAAATCTTGGCAAGGTGAATGCTACCGACAGAGACCAAGAAGGCACCGACCATGTGAAGATCCGCTATTCCCTTTTGAACGAATTAGACAAATTTGCCATCAACGCTGAGACAGGTCACATCACAATGCGTACTAATGCATTGGATAGGGAGGTGAGCGCTGGTACAGTCTGATCCTTTAGCAAACAATTCAGTTCTACGGTGTATCAAATGTATGGAAATTTCCCCTCATCAGACCAAAGACAAGTATAGCGTGACAGTGCAGATTAAAGATCGGGACGGAAAAGACACCGGTTTGATCACGACAGGTGTGGCGACCATCCTTGTTGGTGACATCAACGACAACCCGCCAACCTTCACAAAGTCATCGGTAAATGCATTTTTTAGCACCTCATGGAGGGCTTTGTTGCTAACAACCTCTGGTCTAGTTCATCCCAAATGTGTTTTCAGGCGCACATAATTCAGTCTTCCACAAAAGTTGCAGGACTAGGTTAGAAAAGTTGGAATTGTACAAAATGTCTTAGAATTAAGATGAAGAGGTCTAGACCAGGGGTCGGCAACCCAAAATGTTGAAAAGAGCCATATTGGACCATAAATACAAAAAAGTAATCGGTCTGGAGCTGCAAAAAAATTTAAAGACTTATATAAGTGTTATAATGATGACAACACATGTAAGTGGCTAATTAGCTATATTAGTCTACAATCAAAATGACTATGTGTCGCAGGCTGACGCAAATCTTCGTTGACAGAAATGTTGAAATGTAATATTTATTCTACACATTTTTACACCATTGGAAAACATTAGTAAAACTTTTCAGAGGGTGAGATAACTCCTGGAAATTACTGTCTTAGAATGGCCAAAGGTATAGATGTGTGTGTCCAAGTTAAAGGAAACAGCAGGCTGTCTTCTTCTAATGGATTTATTACAAACTTTGCAAGCTGGGTAACGTTTGCTATGGTCTGGAACAACATGGCACACGAACAACTATCAGAAATGCAGCCAATATTACATACAGATAATGTGTCATGAAACATGGAAAAATAAACTAAATACACAGAGGACATAAGTAAAGGAAATTAAATGAGCTCAAATATACCTACAAACAAGTCATAATGACGCAATATGTACATACACCTAGCCTAAATAGCATGTTAGCATCGATTAGCTTGCAGTCATGCAGTAACCAAATATGCCTGATTAGCACTCCGACAAGTCAATAACATCAACAAAGCTCACCTTTGTGCATTCACGCACAGTATAAAACGTTTGGTGGACAAAATGAGACAAAGAAGGAGTGGCATAAAACACGTCTTTCTGTGGCAGCATCAGAGAAAGTTATACATGTCAACAAACTGTTGACTCAGTCCACACAACGGTGAGTTTAAGGCCCGCTGAAATTAGTAGGACAAAACGGCGCTCGCCAAATAATCTCATCAGTAACGCATAAACACAAACATATTAAATAGTGGACTTTCTGACAATTAGGAAGGTTTGTGTCGTGGTTGTTCTCCTACAGAAACCATATTACAACACAAAATATATTTTTCACCCCATTTTTTACCATTTCCATACATTTTTGAAAAAGCTCCATGGAGCCACTATGGCGCTGCTAAAGAGCCATGGGTTGATGACTGCCGGTTGCCAACCCTCCCGATTTTTCCGGGAGACTCCCGAATTTCAGTGCCCCTCCCGAAAATCTCCCGGGGCAACCATTCTCCCGAATTTCTCCCGATTTTCACCAGGACAACAATATTAAGGCGTGCCGTGATAGCACTGCCTTTAGCGTCCTCTGCAATCTGTCGACGCGTCCGCTTTTTCCCCATACAAACAGCGTGCCGGCCCAGTCACATGTTGTATGCGGCTTCTACAGACACACGTAAGTGACTGCAAGACATACTTGATCAACAGCCATACAGGTCACACTGAGGGTGGCCGTATAAACAACTTTAACACTGTTACAAATATGCGCCACACTGTGAACCCACACCAAACAAGAATGACAAACACATTTTGGGAGAACATCCGCACCGTAACACAACATAAACACAACAGAACAAATACCCAGAATCCCTTGCATCCCTAACTCTTCCGGGCTACAATATACACCCCCGCTACCACCAAACCCCGACCCCCCAACCCCGCCCACCTCAACCCCGCCCCCCCACACCTCAACACCCCCACCCCCCCAACCCCCAATCTCCCGAATTCGAAGGTCTCAAGGTTGGCAAGTATGGTCTAGACCAGTGATCCTCAACAGGCGGACCGCGGTCCATGTCCGGACCCAGCGACGTGTCCGTCCGGACCCAGCACGAATTATAGTAAAAAAAAAATAAAAAAAAATGTTTTATTATTATAATTATAATTATTATAAAAAAATATAATAATTGTATTTATCTGTGAGTTATCGCTAGCGCAAGTCAACGTTCTTTGTTGTTTTTAGTCAAATATGTCCACGTTTCGTTTACACTTCTCGTGTCTCACTCACTTTGTCTCTCTCTCTCTCTCTCTCTCTCTCTCTCTCTCTCTCTCTCTCTCTCTCTCTCTCTCTCTCTCTCAGAGAGAGAAAGAGAGAGAGACGGAGTGAGAGCGAGAGAACGCCACTCTGATTGGCTAATTCCGGGGTATGGGTTGTCATCTCTTTCACAACGACGCGCTGATAGGCTGTTACAACCTGGGTCATGTGCACAGTGCATGGAACCTTTCGCTGCAGGCACACAGTTGTCTCGTATCGCTACTTCGCTAACTGTTCACTTGTCAGTCACTGAATGTGAATCAAATCACAATGGCATGCTCCAAGTTGGCTCAGGCTGGTAAAAGAAAGGTGGACAGGGAAAACCGACGTTTCAAGGAAGAATGGACAGAGCAATATGTTTTCATCCTACCTACTGCAAGTACCAGACCAATGTGTCTACTATGCAACACTACTGTTGCTCTGGTGAAAAGTGAAAATCTGAAACGTCACTATCTGAAAGAGCACCGCGAATTTGAAGAGACATTTCCTCATGATTCAGAGCTAAGAAAAAAAGAAATCACGAGGCTGAAAAAGCCATATGAAACATCAAGCAAGATTTTTGTTAAATCTATGACACAACAACAAATAGCAACAGAGCAGTAACGTGCGGTGAGGTTGATGGCTGGTGAGGCACTGACTTCAACACAGTCAGATTTACAAACATATGAACCCCAAAGAGTATCTTATTCACCATTTGATTGGCAGCAGTTAACGGGTTATGTTTAAAAGCTCATACCAGCATTCTTCCCTGCTTGGCACTCAGCATCAAGGGTTGGAATTGGGGGTTGAATCACCAAAAATGATTCCCGGCGCAGCGCCGCTGCTGCCCACTGCTCCCCTCACCTCCCAGGGGGTGATCAAGGGATGGGTCAAATGCAGAGGACACATTTTTTCAAAGTTCTTATTTATTTTTGTTTCAAAGAAAATATTTCATGTATTTTATTGGATATTTATTTTATTTTTGTTAATTTTAAGAAAATGTTAAACTACCTACCTCCTGCTATTATATAAGCTTGACCGATAATAAACGGACCCAGCCTGTTTGAAAAAAAACATTTGTGGACCTTCAAGATTTGTACTTGAGGACCCCTGGTCTAGACCAACCTCTGATTGCCAGATTTACTGATTAAGAGATTTTACCTATTTAAATGGACAGTTAAAGTTCACTGTAGAATGTGTTTGTAATACTAATGTAGACGATTGTTCCATCCTGCAGTTTCAAGCCACAGCGAAGGAGAATGAAATTGACAAACTTCTACTCCGACTCCCTGTTGAAGATAAAGATTTGAAAGACACACCAAACTGGAAGTCAAAATTTGTAATCACTAAGGGAAATGAAAGTGGCAATTTCCGTATGGCTACAGACCCCAAAACAAATGAGGGGCTTTTGTATGTCTCGAAGGTGAGCTTTTTTCACTGCTCTGAGGAGTTGAAGTATTTTTACTAAAAAAAAGAGTCCCTTGGTCTTTCCAGCCATTAGATTATGAGACGACCAAAACTGTGAGGCTCGACATCATGGCCCGCAACGAAGCCGACCTGATCGGCACCACGGCCCGATGGAATTCTGTGCCTGTGGACTTGACTGTCACCGACGACGATGAAGGCCCAGAATTCACGGCGCCTACCGTCCGCTTCATCGTAAAAGAGAACACACCAAACGGCACACTCATTGGAACTTACAAAGCCGTAGATCCGGAAACCAAGAGCAGCGACGGCATCAAGTAAGCGCTCCCTTCACTCACTTGGCGACACTTGCTAAAGAACGTGAGACTGACGCACAGGGACTTCCTCTCAGGTATTACAAGGTTACAGAACCTGCCGGCTGGATCAATGTGGATAAGAACAATGGAGAGCTGACGGTTGCAAACACCATCGACAGAGAGTCTTCCTTTGTCAAGGATGGAATTTACAACATCAGCATGAAAGCCGTCGATGCAAGTATGTCGCTTTCAATGATTTAGTAGTACGATGTCTGAGTCCGTCCGTCCCACATGTGCCAAGGTGAACTGAGCTTAGCAATCTCAGTCAGCGTCCTAGGATAGCTGTAGGGATGGGTACCGATTTGGGTACTTTAATAGGCACCGACTAAATTCCGTCGGTACTACCGGGTATCAATTCACGTAAAATCTTACGGTGCCATATTTGGATACCTTTTGTTGTACGTGACGTCACTTGGCGGGCAAACAAGCACTCAAGCAGCACTCAAAGCAGTGTTACATTGGCCATGCCAACAAAGCAAGTATGCCCGGTATAACACACTCCAACGAACAGTTTTCACAATGTGCGAGCTCGATGCTAATTTACATTAGATTTGTCATAGACATGCTACTGATTAGCATTAGCAATTTTACATGGCTCTTTCAACACCTCCAAATTTGGTTCTAAAAACTACCACTAAGATGCACTTTACAATCAACCAGATGGTGTGTAAGAAACACAAAACTGTAAGTATTTATTAAATAGCCTATACACTACTGCTATCTAACGTCTTGGAATTGTAACTGGATGCAAAGTCTAAGATGTAATATTTGCAAATGAGATTCAAATGTGCAAGAAATTAAGACAGCACAGTTATCAATAACACTGTTAAATAACAAATATTTATAATAAACACATGAACACACACACAGAAGTACTGAAAATTGGTACCGTTGAATACCGGTATCGATTTCTGGGTAGCAATTCAAATGTGAAAGATACCCATCCCTAGTCGTATGTGCGGGTGAATGGGCCTCATTGTCCCGTTTTTCACTCAGCATTCTGGTTTAGTTGAATTCGCGATGTTAGAGTTTATTCATATTCAGCAACTTTTGAGCACATTTGACAAGATCTGCATCGAGGGCGGTACACTTCCCTGGCTATTGCACGCTTGAAAAAGGTGGCAATGCCATTGATTTCATTTATTTATTTGTGACCACCTTGTATAATAAAAACAAATCAGAATGACAAAAGTATAGTTCATGGTAAGTTTGCTCAAGCACATGTGACTGTGTTATATAAATAATGTGACCGCTCCTCCCGCCAGTTATTAACGATCCACCTTGCACAATGAAAATAAACAGAATGACTTGAAATAATCCAGTGATTAATTTAATGTATTTGATTGGTGTGCCAATTTCAGTGGCCTGGTACCTCGTACTTGGTGATTAGTAATTCAGGAGTAAAGGTTTTTGTCCTTAAGAGAAAGGCTGAAGTTATTTGAGCAATATATTTCAACGAAAATTTGGTTCCAACTCTGAATCTTACCAGATATAGCGTTAATAATTGATATGTTGTTTGCCTCAAAAAATTGCTTCCGATTGGGTCGGACATATACCCGCAACAGGCAAAAAGCAATTGCATGCCAAGTCACTGCAGAATATGTTTTTCATCTGCCCTTTTCGATTGTTTTGTTGCTGTCTGAGCGAAACCCGTCCTGGATTCGTCTGACCTGATTAACAGTAACTCACAGGTGGAATGAAAACCTGGCTCTGGGCCCAAACTGTTTGTTAGACATGGGCATTTCCAGACAGAAAACTGTCTTTGGTTTACCGTTCATAATATAATACCCATGGAATTTGTTTCAGGTTCTAAGACTGGCACAGGGATGGTAATCATCCAAGTGGAGGATGTGAATGACAACGTGCCAACAGTGCCCACTAGTGAAATGGTGCTGTGTGAAAAAGAAGGAGAACTTGGCTCAGTGGTGGTTGAGGCTAAAGACTCGGACCAATCTCCATTTTCGGCACCCTTCACTTTTGGTCTGCCTGCTGACAATGATGGGAAATGGTCTGTGACCAGATTTAATGGTAGGTCAGCTAAATCGAGTCATTTGCTTTTTCTGTCCCTTAAATGCTCAGATCATCTCACAGGGAAGCCACATTAAACAATGCACATATGCAGACATTAAAAAAGTGTCTTTAAATATAACCTATGAAGGATGCTTAGTTTTAAGACATTGGAAGGTTTCTGTGTTGCTACCTATTGTACGCTACGCAAATTTTCAGGGACCTGACAATCTGGTTTCCGCTTCAGACACAGCAGCTACGTTGAAGCAGCTCAAAGCACTTCCTATGAAGGTGCACAAAGTTCCCGTGGTGATCAAAGACCTGCAGGGCAACGGACAAACCCAGGTAGTGAATGTAAGGATCTGCCAGTGCAGGAATGGCGCCTGCTTGACCAAGCCGTGGTCAGCCTCACTCGGCCCGCTGGGTTGGCTGACTTTGTTGCTGCCTCTGTTGCTGCTACTGCTGCTCGGTCAGTTCCTCTCTTACTTAGAATCATCATTTTACGACACGATCAATTTGTGTACTCGGCGACATCGAAGACTTTGCTTTTGCAGTGTTGCTGCTCGCCTTTTTCTGTAAGACAAGGGCGGAAAACATTCAGCTGGAGGATACAGCTGATGGTGGTGGAATCCTGATCAAATCAAACACGGAAGCACCAGGGGAAGAAGTGGTAAGAACAAAAATGGTATTTCCTTGCATGCATCGTGTAAAAGAACCTCTTTTGCTTCATTTGTATCATTCATTCGCTCGACAGGATTCAAGTCTCATCAAGGTCCCCATCCCGAGTGCTGACATTAGTCGGGATTGGGCGGTAAAGAGCTCCAGCACAATTGGACGCCAAGACGAAGGCATGTACAAGGGCTTCGTTTCCACTGAAATGAAAGACGTCTACTCCGGGCAATACGACAGCCAGTATGGTACTCAGCAGCTCAACTACGACGCAAACTTTCTCAGCACCTGGCAAACAAATGGACGCTATTTGCACCAGGTAATCCATGTCGCTACTTATGCTAAAGGATATATACCGTATTTTTCGGACTATAAGGCGCACTAAAAATCCTTTCATTTTCTCAAAACTTGACAGTGCACCTTATAATCCGGTGCGCTTAATGTACGGAATAATTTTGGTTGTGCTCACTGACCTCGAAACTATTTTACTTGGCAGTCACACACAAGAGATACGTGTAGACTGCAATATGACTCAAGTAAACAACACCAAAATTGTATATGTTCCATTGAAAATATAGAACATTACACACAAATTGCGAATCTACATTTTTGGGGGGTTGAACCAAATTACTAATGCATAATTTTTTTACAACTAAATTCCGGTGTGTATTATTTGATGCTAATTCCATTTACAGGAGTACCTCAACTTACAAGCTTAATTGGTTCTGTGACGTAGCTCTTAAATCAAAACACTTGTATCTCAACACATTTCCCATTGAAATTAGTTTAAATCAATGGTGCTTAGCCCCCCAAAACAACACAATTCTAACATGTAACAGGTCTTGAAAATAAAAACAAACTTTTTTTCATAAGAAATATCGTATGAAAAACAATACAACAGAATGTACTACAAACAACTCAAATAGTTTTATGAATAATGCAATTATAATGTACAGAACATACGTTGGAGAGTGGACTTCTAGAGTTTCTCCTACTCGCTGCTTTTCCATCAAACACTATTGTTTTTCATTACGCCTTACTTCTGTTACTATATGTCAAAGGTGTCAAACTCCAGGCCCGAGGGCCAGATCTGGCCCGTCACATAATTTCATGTGGCCCATAAATGCATGGAACCCACGCAGTCACGGAGAGAACATGCAAACTCCACACAGAAAGATCCCGAGCCCGGGTTTGAACTCAGGACTACTCAGTACCTCAGTATTGTGAGGCAGACGCACTAACCCCTCTACCACCGTGCTGCCCCAAAAAAAAAAAAAAAAATAATGAATGAAAAGGATTTGTATTGTCTTCGATGATTTATTCCTTTAGTAAATGAATATCATCCACATTTTCTACTCAGCACTGTCCTTCACACTCACTTTCTTCCTTCCCATGGCAGAAAAAACAAAGTTAGGTCCATCTTTAGCTATAAGCTAATGCTTATAAAATGTTTTGGTCAGAGTTTATGGGGTTCAACTGTGACATTTGCCACGTCAACTAATGGCGGGAATGCTTTTAACTCAAATGTTTGCATAACAATTAGCTGAGACCCAGCTCTTATCTCCAAACAGTCTTAAAGTCGGGGCACTCTTGAGTTGACATGTAGTTTAGTTGTAGGAGTTAAAATTAATACAGCATATGCAATTAAGGTGGTTTTTCAAACTGTTAGTTGGTAGTGACATATTCCTTTTAAAACGGGCAGTTTGCTTCTTTAAAAAAAAAAAGGAGAATTATAATGTTAATTCCAAACCGAAAGTGGATAAAAAAATGTACAGTCCAAATATATAAATATGTTTAAAAATGATATCAAAAAATCAAAATTACATTTCTGAAAAAATGCAAACACAAAAAGCTTTGAGTGTGAATGATTAGCAGCTTTGATGTTAAGGCTAATGTACTAGATGGGTATGATCCTCGACAGATGAGAAAAATACAGATTTTTGATTGATATAACCATGTAAGGATGTTTTCAACCTGTAAAATAATGAATGTTTTATGGTTTATGGTTTATGGTTTTATGGTTCAACAGAATTCATGAAGCACACCTTGTTGGTGTTTACTAACCTGGTGAGTCGAGCGTCACAATCATTCTCTTGCCTTGCCTTGCAGAAACTCGGCTATTTCGCTGGGGAGGAGGACGGTCGATATGCGGACGACATCGTCCACCAATACGGCTATGAGGGAGTGGGCTCGCCGGCCGGCTCGGTGGGCTGCTGCAGCGACGACGGCGACAATGAAAACCTGGACTTCCTAAACACACTCGGACCAAAGTTCAAACCCCTCGCAGGCATCTGCAAAAAGACATGAACAATGACGACGGAAATTAAGTGTTATGCTTTTTTTTTTTGGTGCACAGGATGCAATAGGGGTCATTGGGGTGCCAGGCTCCCCACTCTCATGCCACCTGAAAGTGAATGAAAGGATCGAGAGAGTTGTGTTTCCCTGCTGCTTTTTCCTTAGTCCCAAGCACTGATAACCTTCTCGACACTGTCAACTGTACATAATATTTACGCTTGGTTTTGCAGGTTGCTACTATTTAATATGGTATTTTGGGTTTTACTAATTCCATGTGTTTATGGTAAACTACTTCGGTTGTGCAAAGTGTGATTTGCTATTTTTTAAACTGTTTCCTTCAATTTTAAGAGTTTTGATATTTTTCTATTATTAATAAATATGAATTAAGATTAATGTAGAGTTGCCTTAGGCTGCGTTCAGAATTGTTTGGTACACTGGTCCAGACCAAAAATAAAAATATACTTGGTGCGCACTTTGATGAAGTTTGCTTAGCGTTTCACATTCGTCATAGAACTTGGACAACTTTCGTGACAGATACTAAAACAATCCACACACAAAACGCCGTATGCTGAGTTAAATACATTGTAGCTTTTATATTTTGTTTTATTTAGCAGGTTAGATTTCCACAAAACAACCTGTGTGCGGGAGCATCCTATACACAGTACAGGCCAAAAGTTTGGACACACCTTCTCATTCAATGCATTTTCTTTATTTTAATGGCTATTTACATTGTAGATTGTCACTGAAGGCATCAAAACTATGAATGAACACATGTGGAGTTATGTACTTAACAAAAAAAGGTGAAATAACTAAAAACATGTTTTATATTCTAGTTTCTTCAAAATAGCCACCATTTGCTCTGATTACTGTTTTGCACCCTCTTAGCATTCTCTCCATGAGCTTCAAGCACACCTGTGAAGTGAAAACCATTTCAGGTGACTACCTCTTGAAGCTCATCGAGAGAATGCCAAGAGTGTGCAAAAAAGTTATCCGAGCAAAGGGTGGCTATTTTGAAGAAACTGGAATACAAAACATGTTTTCAGTTATTTCACCTTTTTTTGTTAAGTACATAACTCCAAATGTTTTCATTCCTAGTTTTGATGCCTTCAGTGACAATCTACAATGTAAATAGTCATGCAACGAAAGAAAACGCATTGAATGAGGAGAAGGTGTGTCCAAACGTTTGGCCTGTACTGTATATCCGCTTTAAATCCCACATACGAAAGAGGCCTGGGTCGGATATGAAGTCTTCAGAAATGCATCGTTCACACTGACATGAAGAAATCCGATACAGGTCGGATATTGGCAAACTAATCGGAATTTACCTGCACTGTGAACAAGGCCTAAAGTTCCCTTGCAACTGATTTCAATCTGCTTGTTTGATGCACAACTGGTTTGAGAGGAAAATGCTCAACTTGATTGCTTGTTTCTGCAACTCTATGAGATTTGTGGTGTATTCCGGTGACGGTCACCGTTAATGAATGTTAACAGGGTGTGGTTGCGGCAGTCGTCAGCAGTTATTGCAACATTCTGCTAAACGTGTGAAAGTCAGCACAAAGGCGAGTGAGGCACGACTCACACTGGCCTGACAAGAAAACAGAAGTGGTTTAACAGAGGAATCACAGAAAACCTTGCATTTCCATACAGGTTTCTACTTTTCCTTGAACGTTCTAATCTAATGATGAATGTGCACAGGTATAAGTGGTTTAACTTACTATTTGATTTCAACAGTCTGAATGTCGTTGGGGGATCCTCCTCGCAGCTGTAAAACTAATAATAAAATGCTCTCTTGTACTCGGACTCTTTTCTGTGGAAGAAGGAATGCTGCTCATTGTGCTGGCAGTGTGAATGATTTATCGGGTGTGGCAGTCTGGGCTTGCACAACTCCCAAGCATGCAGTAAGACACCTTCTGCCGCAAACGCCCAACCTTTTTGCCTCCCTGTCAGATCAAGTTCCAGCAGATCGCCTATGCAAAGCATGTGAGCGCAACACTATGACACCATTATGTTTCACAGCAGCATACAGACCTTGAATTACTGTATAGTGAAACAACACTCTTTTTTTTTTTGGTTGTTCAATACAATGGCAGATGGGCATTATAATTAGGCCTACAGTCAAAGTTGCCAGATGTGTAATTATCATAATAGTCCGATAATTTCACTTTGCATGATCAATAATTACAAAAATCCCATATCCGACCCCTTCAACACAAACATATTTTCTGCATTCTCTCACACGCCTCTTTGCAGCCAGGTGGAGGTGCTGTTGCTGCTTTTTTGACCACATTGCCCTTTATTTGAAATTTAAACTACATTATAAGCTGTCACACTATAACGTATGTGGTAATGTTTTCTATACTTTTAATATAGCAGATGGTCCTGAGCAGTGTTGGGTTAGTTACTGAAAACCAGTAACTAGTTACAGTTACTAGTTACTTTATTTCAAAAGTAACTCAGTTACTAACTCAGTTACTTAAACCAAAAAGTAATGCGTTACTGTGAAAAGTAACTATTTAGTTACTTATATATATATATATATATATATTTTTTTTAAGGCCCCATTTAATGCCCTTTTAGCCTTCATTTTAGTACTGTTATTGCACTGGAGAATAATACAATGTGTTGATCAACTTGACATGCATTTGCATCACTGAACTCTGCTAAGCAATGTGCTCTACATACAACACACAAAGACAAAGATATGTTTTAAAGGGCCAATTTGTTTCAGACCAGAACAAATTGACAAAACTATTTTAAATACCGTATTTTCCGCACCATAAGGCGCCCTGGGTTAAAAGCCGCGCCTTCAATGAACGGCATATTTCAAAACTTTGTCCACCTATAAGCCGCCCGGTGTTGTAAGCCGCATCTAACTGCGCTAAAGGAATGTCAAAAAAACAGTCAGATAGGTCAGTCAAACTTTAATAATATATTAAAAACCAGCGTTCTAACAACTCTGTTCACTCCCAAAATGTACGCAAATGTGCAATCACAAACATACGTATATCAACATGGACAGAGCTGCGTGAAAAAAGCCACCCGGCCTCTTCGCGTAAACTTAAACTTACCTTAACCACTCGCTCATCTTTTCTTCATCCATCCCTTCGACGCCGGCTGGAAAGGTCTCTTTTGGCAAGGTCTTCCTTTTGAATATCACCATGGGTGGAAGTTTCTGGCCATTAGCATGGCAAGCTAGAACCACAGTGAAGGATGACTTCTCATTCCCTGTGGTGCGAATATTCACCGTACGTGCTCCCGTTGTATCCACAGTGCGGTTCACAGGAATATCAGTTGCTGTGAAATAGTAATCCGTGTGCGGATGGAGAGATTGCGTCTTTTCATGAACCGGATCCCTGACGCTTAGTAGGAGCCATTTTGTGGTCTTTACAGATGTAAACACACAAAGGAAATGAAACATACGGTATATCCGCGCGCTTTTTCTTCTTCTACGCGGGCGGGTGGTTACTTACAGTAGAAGAAGAAGCGCTTCCTGTTCTATGGGGGCGGGTGCTTACCTTGGCGGTTGCTTGCGTAGAAGAAGAAGCGCTTCCTGTTCTACCGGGAAAAAAGATGGCGGCTGTTTACCGAAGTTGCGAGAACTTTATGAAAATGAATCGTAATATCAATCCATATATAAAGCGCACCGGGTTAAAAGGCGCACTGTCAGCTTTTGAGTAAATTTGTGGTTTTTAGGTGCGGCTAATAGTGCGGAAAATACGGTAGCTGCAACTTAACATACATAAGTAACAAACAGCATAATAACAACATAGCTGTAAAACAAGAAAGGCACACACTACATACATAAAGCCTAACCAGGCGTTTTCTCAAGGAATTCTGAAATAAAATCATGTCTGAAGCCCAGAACACTCTACACATTTCCCCACTTAGTTTAGAGAAAAGGAAATATTAGGCTGGCCCACTAGTATCCCTCTTTAGGTTTGTGAACTTTATAGTCTAAACATTTAGAGTGATGTGATAATCAAACACTCTAAAAGTTTAAAATGAAAGAGTATATAAGAGAATTGACAGAGTGTGTGTACCTTCAGTGTGCAGTGCCTCATTAAAATCCAGCCGCTGTTGGAGGTGGAGGTGAAGTGTGTGTCTCTTTACTAGCTTCGTCGAAGCATGTTGTTTTTGTCGCTGTTTCAGCATATTTGAAACTTACATTCAACTAAAATGTTCTTTTCTTTGTGGTCGATAAAAGAAACGTACTGAAAATATCTCCATTTTAAGAAACTCGGCTTCGGGGTTCGCCATGACGTCTTGATAGTAGACACAGACACGCCCCCTCCCACACACACACACACACTCACACACACACACACACACACGTACACACAGACAGCGCGCGGCGCGCCTCTTTTTTGTCGCCTCTTCAGCAGCGCTGCAACACTCAGATCTTCTCAGTTTCTAGCCGATACTACATAAAAAATAACGCAAAATAACGCAGTAACGCATCATGTAGTAACGGTAACGGAGTTACTGAATATAAAAAATAACGCGTTAGATTACTAGTTACCGATTACTAGTTACTTTGTAACGCGTTAGTCCCAACACTGGTCCTGAGCAACTTCAACAAAAATAATTCAATTTATTTTTTTACAGCGCTTTTAAAAAGGTATCAAAGAAAACATGATAATAATCATAAAAGCAAAGAGTACAATTATAAACTGTACAAGTGTGAAGCAACATAAAATTGACAAAATGAAAAACAACATGGTATTGTGAGATGTTTCGTCCAGTATTAAAAGCATTTTTTCCTCCATATAATTCAATTTTAAGCTTCAGGTAAGATAATGTATAATTGCCCATCTGGCAACACGGATGCACTATAACTCCATTTTAAAATGTTTTGAGTTGATTCACAAAACATTTGAACTTTACGTGATATTTATTGGAATCAATAGAAAGTGAGTTAGACTCATAACAAAGATGGATTAAATTACTAAATTTTCCGGACCATAGGGCGCACCGGATTATAAGGCGCACTGCCGATGAGCGGGTCTATTCGAGTCTATTTTCATACAAAAGACGCACCGGATTATAAGGCGCATTCAAGGGGTCATATTACAAACCCTGTTTCCATATGAGTTGGGAAATAGTCACGTGTTGCAGCCATGAAATTCTAAGTTAATTATTATTTGCAAAAAAAAAAAAAAGTTTATGAGTTTGAACAGCAAATATCTTGTCTTTGTAGTGCATTCAATTGAATATGGGTTGAAAAGGATTTGCAAATCATTGTATTCTGTTTATATTTACATCTAACACAATTTCCCAACTCATATGGAAACGGGGTTTGTATATATTTTTTTTCTAAATGTAAAACACTATCTTGTGGTCTACATAACATGTGATGGTGGTTCTTTGGTCAAAATGTTGCATAGATTATGTTTTACAGATCATCTTCAAGCCGCTTTCTGACTGTCACTTGAGGATGCACCGTTTTGTGGACGGCCTTATTGACGTGGCTCACCTTCGACAGCGTCCTTTCTCCGTCATCTTTGTTGTAGCGGTGTAGCGTGCAAGGACGGGGGTGGAAGAAGTGTCAAAAGATGGAGCTAACTGTTTTAATGACATTCAGACTTTACTTCAATCAATAACGGAGCAGCATCTTCTCATCCGTGGCTCACTAGTCGGAAATGTGTCCCGTAAAAAACCGTCTGACCGGAACTCTCTAATAACTAAAGTTCCGTGGGTGAATTATGTAAACTCACTACACTGGTAGTTTTTAGCGCTTTGATAGCTAGTCTACTGACAGATATAAGTAAGAAGTTCACGCTACTTTATATTAGAAATGACAACAGCGGAAGATGAATGCCACATAAGAAGGTAGAGAAAAAGAAGAAGCTTATGACTACGGTGTCGGCACGGACTACAATGGCGGACGCGCTCAAATTTTCAGTATTTTTGCAGATCCCAAATACTATTAAATATTGCAAAACAAAACGCCAGATAATGTCTGCTAATAGGTGCCATTTTTCGGTCCTTATACACGCACCATAATAATACTCGTATGTTTAATGTGCCGACAATCCATCAAGCCGTGCAGCTTCATAATTTACTGAAGTCATACTAAAAACATTTTGACAGATTTTTGAGTGCCGTGTGTAATGTTCTATATTCTCAATGGAACATTTAAAGTTTTGGTGTTGTGTACTGCCATTGTGTTGCTGGCTAGACGTATCTCTTATGTATGACTGCCATCGACTGGTCACACTTTTCATTACACCATGTACCAAATAAAATTGCTTCGAGGTCGGTAAGCACAACCAGAATTATTCCGTACATGAGGCGCACCGGGTTAAAAGGCGCACTGTCGATTTTTGAGAAAATGAAAGGATTTTAAGTACGGTATATTTAATTTTTTTTTTTTTACATAAAACCAAACTTTTAGGAGGGTCTTATTTAGATATGTTCTAGATTATCTTAATAACATCTTTAAAAACTAAAAAACCCTTATTGAGATTTTTACATGTGTTTAAAAAACAACTATTTCAACTAAATCCATGCAATAATTATTCTTTCAGTGCATGCAAACATATCAAGTGTGTATGGACCGGGGGCCCTTCAGGAGTCTTCTGTATGGGGGCCCAGAATTTGCTGCTACGCTCCTGCTGTACCGTGGCGACATCTTTTCTTATGTAATTCACTTTGAAATATTTCTGATTGGAGAACTGTTTTGAAATCCGAACAACGCGAAAGCCAACCAGTGTCAAGGATTTGTGCTCAACTGTGAAGGTTTCACTGTTTTGACAGTGGAGCGTGCAATCCACATTCCTTTAAATTAATTATTCACGCCATATTTAAAATGCCAAGATTCTGTAGATAACAGGCTTATCTACATTATGCACAAAGCTCCATAAATAAGTGATACACTATGAAAAATTAATTAAAAATAAAATTGAAATTTGCCTTAAATGAAGACACTTATGCAGGCCAGGGGGATATTAATAATTCATACACGATATGAAAAAGCGTGCATGTGCAGTAAACAATCCGAGGACTTTTGTTTGGGAAGTAGCATCAGTGTGATAAATTACCAACGTGAAGCTGGAAATATAATTACAAGGACCTAGAAAGGCGCGTTTGTCATGCGGTGGCAGTGATGGCAATCATAGATGACAGTAGAGCGAAGGAATGGAAAATGAAGCAGGATGGGGGAGAACTGGTCTCAGGCCTGCATCAAACAATGGGGTCTTATTAAAAAATACAATATCATCTTCTGAGATTATAGAAACACTGTCAGGATTGTGCGAGCATGTGGTTGAGATGTAAACATCAAGGCTCTTTGCTCTAAACCCCCACCGGGGCCAATTAGGAGAGTCTTGAAAAGTCCAAATAATGAAAATATGCAGTGAGCCTAAAGAAGGCTCTCAAAGAAGAGCATGACTGCTGCTTCTATTAGCCACAGTTGACATGTTTTATACATTTTGATTTTTCAATCCTTGGCGCAAAGACTTAATTTGCAGTCATTATTGTACGAAAAAAGTTATGCATTGTTGAAAATCACAGCATATAGTAAAATTGATATAGTGTAGCTACAGTGCATCCGGAGTGTATTCACAGCACTTCACTTTTTACACATTTCCTTATGTTACAGCCTTATTACAAAATGGAATAAATTCATTTTGTCTTTTTGAATACGATGCCACAAGGTTTGCACACCTACCTTTGGGCAATTTTTCCCGTTCCTCTTTGCAGCACCTCTCGAGCTCCATTAAGGTTGGATGCGAAGTGTCGGTGCAAAGATATTTGTTCAATTGGATTCAAGTCTGGGATCTGGATGGATCGTTCAAGGACATTTACAGAGTTGTACTGAAGCTATTCCTTTGCTATCTTGGCTGTGTGCTTGGGGTCGTTGTCCTGCTGAAAGTCCAAGAGCGCTCTGGAGCAGGTTTTCATCTAGGATGTCTCTGTACATTGCTGCATTCATATTTCCCTCTATCCCAGGGGTGTCAAACTCAAATACAGAGTGGGCCAAAATGTAAAACTGAACAAAGCCGCGGGCCAAGGTTGAACAAATTAACCTTTTAATAGGGACCCAAACAAGTTTTGCATTGAATATTGAACAAGCAAGGCTTGTATAACTTTATAGTGACATGCAAAATCGAGTTTCAAATGATAATAATAATAATTAAAAAATATCAATGGCATATCAAATACAATTTAAATAAAAATGTAACGCCTCTTTTCTATTTGCAGCCTTCTGAGGTAAATATCAACATTAACTTTTTCCACAGGCTAATAAATTAGAAAATAAAATAACAATGAATAAACCAACCATTCAGGACTTTAAACTGCTCAGTTTGCAACACACTGATCTAATCTGATGTGCCCAAGCCAGGTACCTGCCATCTTTTCTTGGATGCTAGTTCATTAATGTCGGGGCTCAGGCTTTGAGCTGAGGCATCTTTCATTATCGAACGAAGTTGTTCATCAGTCATTATACCTCGTAGTCCACCCGGACCACAGTCTTGGGGGCGTGCTTTAAAGGCACTGGGTTCACATTAATGTTGTGTCGTTCGCGAACGATTCGTTCCAACGAACAAATCTTTTGAGTGAACGTACTGAACCGAATCACTTCATGAACTGATTCATTCCTTTCTCAGTTCAGTTGAGCTCCGCCACGACCATGCCGGTATGAGTGGAACTGGCGCATTCTGTGACTCACTGAACCCTCGACGTCGGCGAACGACGCAGCCAGCTACTCATCATGGGGGCGGGGGGAGGGACTGAGCGAACGATTCGTTCACCGCGGATTAACGACATGAATCACTCAGTGAACGACAGAATCAGGACTCGCGAACCTACTGACACAGAGAACTGACTGTGTCGCGGAGGAGTATGTCACATTGAGGCTCTCGTTCAGTCACTGTGCGCGTCGTTCATTGGGTGCTGAGGGCTTGTGTCGTTCGCGAACTGACACATACCGATATCTGCCGCTGGGGAAGCTGTTACTGACTGACTCATGTTTCGCCGACCTGCACACAGAACTGCTGCTGCAGAAGTGATTCAGGTTCACGTACTGAACTGTGCTGACTGTGGGTGTATATTGCAGCCCGGAAGAGTTAGGGCTGCATGGGATTCTGGGTATTTGTTTTGTTGTATTTATGTTGTGCTACGGTGCGGATGTTCTCCCAAAATGTGTTTGTCATTCTTGTTTGGTGTGGATTCACAGTGTGGCGCATATTTCTAACAGTGTTAAAGTTATTTGTACGGCACCGTCAGTGTAACCTGTATCGGTGTTGGCCAAGTGTGTATGTGTACTGAAGCCGCACGTATTATGTAACTGGGCCAGCATTCGCTGGACGAGGTGAAAAGTGGACGTGACGATTTTTGGGAGGGGCACTGAAATTTGAGAGTCTCCCAGGAGGGTTGGCAAGTATGAGAATAAATGGGTTATACTTGTATAGTGCTTTTCTACCTTCAAGGTACTCAAATAAACACTGAATGCGGTGTTAACGCGGCACGGCACCACTGCTGAATATAATCGGCGGGCCAGCTCTAGTGTTAATTTGATATCGCCTCAAGGGCCAAGTGAAATTACACGGCGGGCCAAATTTGGCCCGCGGGCCAGAGTTTGACACCCATGCTCTATCCTGACTAGTCTCCTAGTTCCTGCCGCTGAAAAACATCCCCTAGGATGATGCCGCCACCGCCACCACCACGCTTAACAATAGGGAGGGTATTGGCCTGGTAATGAGGTGCCTGGTTTCCTCCAAACATGACACCTGGCATCCACGCCACAGAGTTCAATCTTTGTCTCATCAGACCAGAGAATTTTGTTACTCATGGTTTGAGAGTATTTCAGGTGCATTTTGGCAAACTTTTTACTAAAAAATGGTTTCTGTCTGGCCACTCTACCATACAGGCGTGATTGGTGGATTGCTGCAGAGATGGTTGTCCTTCTGGAAGGTTCTCCTCTCTCTACAGAGGAATGCTGTGGCTCTGACATAGTGACCATCGGGTTCCTGGTCACCTCCCTGACTAGGGTCCTTCTCCCCCAATCCTTCAGTTTAGACAGCCAGGCAGCTCTAGCAAGAGTCCTGTAAGTTCCAAACCTCTACATTTATGATGGAGGCCACTGGACCTTCAAGGCAGCAGATATTTTTCTGTACCCTTTGCCAAATGTGTGCCTTGTGACAATCTTGTCTCGGAGGTCTACAGACAATTCCTTCTACTTCATGCTTGGTTTGTGCTCTGCCATGCACTGTCAAGTGTGGGACATTTATATATAGACAGGTGTGTGACTTTCCAAATCATGTCCAACCAACTGAATTTACCACAGGTGGACTCCATTTAAGCTGTAGGAACATCTCAAGGATGATCAGTTGAAACAGGATACACCTGATCTCACTTTTGAGCTTCATGGCAAAGACTGTGAATACTCATGTACATATGATTTCTCTGTTTTTTATTCTTAATACATTTTAAGAAATATGCAAAAAAACAAAACAAAAAAAAAAGTTTTTACATTGTCGTTATGGGGTATTGTCTGTAGAATTTTGAGGACAAAAACAAATGTATTCCATTTTAGAGTAAGGCTGTAACATGACAAAATGTGGAAAAAGTAAAGTGCTGTGAGTATTTTTTGGATGCACTGTTCTGATAAAAGGCATAGAAAGTACCTACTACATTTTGGGATCAACCTGGTAGGTATAATGCACCATTTGTTAAGGGGTGGCTAGTGTGAAAAAAGGAGGGGAGAACTTCACCCACTGAGTGCTCCCGGAGGTCCGCCATTTTTGTAGTCTTAAGGGATCTGCCATTTTTGTCGTTCTTTTGTACCGAAAGTCCGCCTACATATCTGGCCGCCATTTTCGTAGTCCTTTGTGTCATCATCAAGTTATTTAGATAACCCTCCTTGATGCTGTAAAAACATGATTATGTTACTGCAAGATGACTTGGAGTGACTCTTTTGTTCCTAGAATCAGCCGATACCGAGTTGCTATGGTAACCTGATTTGGTTTTGCTTAAGGTAATTATAAATACTACAAGATAATTAAAGACTGGATATGATGTAAGCTGCAGGTGTCAAACTCAATGCCCGTCAACGCCTGGAAATAATATGCATCAATAAAGTACTTATTAAATAAATGATAATGATAAATGGGTTGTACTTGTATAGCGCTTTTCTACCTTCAAGGTACTCAAAGCGCTTTGACACTACTTCCACATTTACCCATTCACACACACATTCACACACTGATGGCGGGAGCTGCCATGCAAGGCGCTAACCAGCAGCCATCAGGAGCAAGGGTGAAGTGTCTTGCTCAGGACACAACGGACATGACGAGGTTGGTACTAGGTGGGGATTGAACCAGGGACCCTCGGGTTGCGCACGGCCACTCTACTACTGCGCCACGCCTAATACCCAAATGTATTCTTTCTTTCCGTTTTGACAGAAAAAAAATTATTTCTTGCATACCAATAACATATTTTGTATTCAGTAATATCTGATGATATAACAAACACTATATTATTATTTAAAAAAATTCTTGAAAAAAAAAAAAAAAAAAAAGCTTAAATATCTGCTTGATTTATGAATGAATCTGTAATAATAATGTTGGTAATGTTAATAATGTAATGTTAGTTACATTTGTATCATTACCTTATAAAATTTGAAGTTCTGACTCATTGTCAACAAACTAATAATAATAACTACTATAGCAGCCGCAACATTAATGCTGCCACAACGATGACTCTTGCTGGCCTACTGCCTTCGGTAATGGCACCATTCCCAAATTATGTCGGCTCTATTGATAACCTCACTAACAACTTTAACGACGCCCTGCGCAACACCATTGATAGTATAGCACCGCTAAAGCTAAAAAGAGCCCCTATGGTTTACACAAGAAACTAGAGCCTATAAATTATCGTGTAGAAAGCGGGAACGCAAATGGCATGCTACTAAACTTGAGGTTTTCCATCAAGCATGGAGTGATAGTTTAATAACTTATAAACACATGCTTACCTTAGCTAAAGCTAAATATTAGTCAAATCTCATCTACCTCAACAAAAATGATCCTAAATTTTTGTTTAGTACAGTAGCATCGCTAACCCAACAAGGGACTCCTCCCAGTAGCTCCACCCACTCGGCAGATGATTTTATGAATTTCTTTAATAAGAAAATTTAACTCATTAGAAAGGAGATTAAAGACAACGCATCGCAGCTACAACTGGGTTCTATTAACACAGATACGACTGTATCTACGACGGATACTGCCCTCCAAAATAGTTTCTCTCTCTTTGATTAAATAACATTAGAGGAATTGTTAAGATGTGTTAATGGGACAAAACAAACAACATGTTTACTTGACCCATTTCCTGGGAAACTTATCAAGGAGCTTTTTGTATTATTAGGTCCATCAGTGCTAAATATTATAAACTTATCACTTTCCTCTGGCACTGTTCCACTAGCATTCAAAAAAGCGGATATTCATCCTCTGCTCAAAAGACCTAACCTCGATCCTGACCTCATGGTAAACTACCGGCCGGTGTCCCACCTTCCGTTTATCTCGAAAATCCTCGAAAAAATTGTCGCACAGCAGCTAAATGAACACTTAGTGTCTAACAATCTCTGTGAACCTTTTCAATCTGGTTTCAGGGCAAATCACTCTACGGAGACAGCCCTCGCAAAAATGACTAATGATCTACTGCTAACGATGGATTCTGATGCGTCATCTATGTTGCTGCTTCTTGATCTTAGCGCTGCTTTCGATACCGTCGATCATAAAATTTTATTAGAGCGTATCAAAACACGTATTTGTATGTCAGACTTAGCCTTGTCGTGGTTTAACTCTTATCTTACTGACAGGATGCAGTGCGTCTCCCATAACAATGTGACCTCGGACTATGTTAAGGTAACGTGCGGAGTCCCCCCAGGGTTCGGTTCTTGGCCCTGCACTCTTTAGTATCGCAAATACGGTGTTAGCTTTCATTGTTATGCTGATGACACCCAACTCTACATGCCCCTAAAGCTGACCAACACGCCGGATTGTAGTCAGCTGTAGGCGTGTCTTAATGAAATTAAACAATGGATGTCCGCTAACTTTTTGCAACTCAACACTAAGAAAACGGAAATACTGATTATCGGTCCTGCTAAACACCGACATTTATTTAATAATACCACCTTAACATTTGACAACCAAACAATTACACAAAGCGACTCGGCAAAGAATCTGGGTATTATCTTCGACCCAACTCTCTCGTTTGAATCACACATTAAGAGTGTTACTAAAACAGCCTTCTTTCATCTCCGTAATATCGCTAAAATTCGTTCCATTTTGTCCACTAGCGACGCTGAGATCATTATTCATGCGTTCATTACGTCTCGTCTCGACTACTGTAACGTATTATTTTCGGGTCTCCCTATGTCTAGCATTAAAAGATTACAATTGGTACAAAATGCGGCTGCTAGACTTTTGACAAGATGAAGAAAGTTTGATCATATTACGCCTATACTGGCTCACCTGCACTGGCTTCCTGTGCACTTAAGATGCGACTTTAAGGTTTTACTACTTACGTATAAAATACTACACGGTCTAGCTCCATCCTATCTTGCCGATTGTATTGTGCCATATGTCCCGGCAAGAAATCTGCGTTCAAAGAACTCCGGCTTATTAGTGATTCCCAGAGCCCAAAAAAAGTCTGCGGGCTATAGAGCGCTTTCTATTCGGGCTCCAGTACTATGGAATGCCCTCCCGGTAACAATTAGAGATGCTACCTCAGTAGAAGCATTTAAGTCCCATCTTAAAACTCATTTGTATACTCTGGCCTTTGAATAGCCCCCTTTTTTTAGACCAGTTGATCTGCCGTTTCTTTTCTTTTCTCCTCTGTTCCCCCCTATCCCTTGTGGAGGGGGAGACACACAGGTCCGGTGGCCATGGATGGGGTGCTGGCTGTCCGGGGTCGGGACCCGGGGTGGACCGCTCGCCTGTGTATCGGTTGGGAACATCTCTGCGCTGCTGACCCGTCTCCGCTCGGGATGGTTTCCTGCTGACCCCACTGTGGACTGGACTCTTACTGTTATGCTGGATCCACTATGGACTGGACTCTCACAATATTATGTTAGACCCACTCGACATCCATTGCATTCGGTCTCCCCTAGAGGGGGGGGGGTTACCCACATATGCGGTCCTCTCCAAGGTTTCTCATAGTCATTCACATCGACGTCCCACTGGGGTGAGTTTTTCCTTGCCCTTATATGGGCTCTGTACCGAGGATGTCGTTGTGGCTTGTGCAGCCCTTTGAGACACTTGTGATTTAGGGCTATATAAATAAACATTGATTGATTGATTGATTGATTGTATGAATTTAGGTTGGAAAGAGGTCGGATTATCATACATTAAACTTTTTTTGTAAAAATGCAAATAAATATCAGATTGATTTATTTCAAAGAAAGTTATTCATTAAATTATACATTGTAAAAATGGTAATAGATTTTACGGTAAAAAAATTAATGGCTGCTCAGTGGTGAGTATTTTATCATAAAAAAACAATGGTACCATTTTTTCTATTTAAAGTAATACACCGCAAAAACAACAACCACTGATTAACATGATTAACACTGGCTGCCCGGTCGCCAGAATTTTACCAGAAAAAACATGGTAGCCTTTTTCCATTTGCAGTAACATCCTATAAAGAAATAACGATCAAATCCACGGTAAAATTCTGCCGACTAATCTTTAGTTTACAAATATTTTTTTATGCAATACGGAAAATATATATATTGTTGTGCAATAATATTATGAGGGGAATATTACTCGCCGTTACAAGCGGCCCTATTAAGGCAGCCATAACTGCAATGTGGCCCTCGATGAAAAGGAGTTTGACACTCCTGATGTAAGCGGACTTCCAGCACAAAAAGACTAAAAAAATGGAAAACCCCTTAAAGACTGTAAAAATGGCAGGCGGATTTCACACCTCTGGGAGCCCTTTTTATCATTTACAATAACGTATTATTGTTATCTTCTGTAAACCAGGAAGTATCCTGCAAGCAAATACTAGCTTTTGCACAGTGAACAATAATTCATGACCAGTAACCACGCTTATTAATTTAAACGCATTCAACTGGTGTGAAATGTGAAGACCATGTGGCGTGCGCTGACTAATACTTCTACAGCAATTAAAACCAACCAAAAAAAAAATAGATCCTTAAGCGCACCAAGTGAAGGCCGACTGAAAAAATAAAAAAGTGCTTCATTTAATAGTCATGCTTTTGTGTCTGGCCTTTTTAGAGCGGCTCGAGCCTTCACTAGCAGCCACTTCTGCTAAAATGCAATTAATTCTAAAGCGTGAAATTAATCTATTGCTTGTTAATGAGATTGCAGCACAGTGTGAAAACAATCTGGACCGATATGATGCTTTCGCCCTCTTCTATTCACCCTAAGGACGTTGACTGGAGCCTGTCGGCTGGCAAGAGTGCACATTTCTCAGAGGTTTATGAAGTAGTTTGGAAAAAAATGACTTTTAATTCACATCTGAAACCAACTGTATTTAATAATTATTTACACTCCACAAAATGAGGCATGTTGTTCATTTTGCACTTTCTAATTCATTAAAAAAAATAGGCTTTAATGAGCATATATTGTTATTCCTGTCATGGGCACTAGATGGCAGCCTTTACCTCTCATCTGAGTTGAAGGTATGGTTGCAGGCTGATGGGAGCACTTCAAAATGAGAACTTTGAAAGCTGTCACATACGGAATAACAAACACCTGAGAGCACTTCAAGCAGCCAAGTGCAGTCCTCATCCTCACCACTTGCTCTTCATCTCACTAATTGTCTTCTAAAGCTTACCTGCTGCTCCACACCAAAAATCACTCGGCATAAGTCCATTTTTTTATATAGTAAATTCACATCTTGTCCCAGACAGCTGCAATCTCACAAAGGAAAGACTACATATCATAATGTACTCAAGTAAGAGTACCGTTACTTTAGAAGAATACGACTCAAGTAAAAGTAAAAAGTAGTCATAAAAATAATGACTTGAGTAAGAGTAAGAAAGTATTCTTTGAAAAAAATGATCAAATATTGAGTAACTTATGATTTTTTTAGTACCGTATTTTCGGTACATAGGGCGCACCGGATTAAAAGGCGCACTGCGGATGAGTGTGTCTATTCAGGTCTATTTTCACACAAAAGGCGCATTAAAGAGGTCATATGATTTTTTTCGAAATGTAAAACACTATCTTGTGGTACATAACATGTAATGGTGGTTCTTTGGTCAAAATGTTGCATAGATTATGTTTTACAGATCATCTTCAAGTCGCTTTCTGAGCGTCTCTTCAGGATGCGCCGTTTTGTGGGCTGTCTTATTTACGTGGCTCACATTCGACAGCGTCTTCTCCCCGTCATCTTTGTTGCAAGGACGGGAGTGAAAGAAGTGTTAAAAGATGGCGTTAACTGTTTAAATGACATTCAGACTTGACTTAAATCAATAACGGAGCAGCATCTCCTCATCCGTGGCTCACTAGTGCAACAACAACGCCGGAAATGTGTCCCGTGAAAAACTGTCCGACCGGAACCCTCTAATAACTAAATTTCCGTGGGTGAATTATGTAAACTCACTACAGTTTTAGCGCTTTGATAGCTAGTTTACTGACAGATATAAGTAAGAACTTTACACTACTTTATATTAGAAATGACAACAGCGGAAGATGAATGTCACATAAGAAGATAGAGAAAAAGAAGAAGCGTATGACTCCGGTGTCGGCACGGACTACAATTGCAGACACGCACACATTTTCAGGACTTATGCAGATCCCAAATACAGATCAGCAGGTACCAGAAGGTAAGAAAAGTTGGTTTTGCTTAATATTCCGAAACAAAACGGCAGGTAATGTCTGCTAATAGGTGCCATTTTGCGGTCCTTATACACAAACCATAATAATACTCGTATGTTGAAGCACAGTACAATCCATCAAGCGGTGTCGCTTCATAGCTTACCAAAGTCGTACTAAAAATATTTTGACAGATTTTTGAGCGCCGTGTGTAATGTTCTATATTCTCAATGGAACATTTAAAGATTTGGTGTTGTTTATTGCCATTGATTGATTGATTGAAGCTTTTATTAGTAGATTGCACAGTACAGTACATATTCCGTACAATTGACCACTAAATGGCAACACCCGAATAAGTTTTTCAACTTGTTTAAGTCGGGGTCCACGTAAATCAATTCATGGTAAATCATATCGCAGTCTACACGTATCTCTTATATATGACTACCATCTACTGATCACACTTATTACACCATGTACTAAATAAAATTGCTTCGAGTTCAGTAAGCACAACCAAAATTGTGCTGTACATTAGGTGCACTGGGTTATAAACTGCACTGTTGATATTTGAGAAAATGAAATAATTTTAAGTGCACCTTATAGTCCAAAAAAAAACAGTAATTCAATTGTCTTCTTTTGGGAACATTCTGACACTTGGTAAACAAGTAGGTTTCCATTTTATCAGACCACCAGCCAGTGTTAATTTTGACAGCAGTTTTTTTATTCAGTTTTAGCCATAGTTTTTTTGACCAAGATGTATTTTATTAATTATTTATTATTGCGCAGCATCTCATAAACTAAATTCACAACAATATCTGCATTCCATGAATATTTCAATAGCTACATGTCACACTAACCTTATTGTGTGTTATTATCATTGGCGTTGTTCGGCCTATTTTAGGGGGGCTCAAGCCCCCCTAAATAATTTGGTGTTATATATATATATATATATATATATATATATATATATATATATATATATATATATATATATATATATATATATATCATTTTTTAAATTTTTTTTTTAACAAATACATGCCGACATATTCATTATAAAGTGGCCCGAATATGAGTTTGAATAAATTCATCATATAACCTGTCATTATTCACTCAGTTTCCCCTCACTTCATAGCGTAAATCACCAAAAATTATTACCGGGCGCGGCACCGCTGCTGCCCACTGCTCCCCTCACCTCCCAGGGGGTGAACAAGGGGATGGGTCAAATGCAGAGGACACATTTCACCACCCCTAGTGTGTGTGTGTGACAATCATTGGTACTTTAAGGTAGAGAGCCCCTTTAGTGTGTCGGTGTCCAATCCATTCCACTTGTTCATATAAAAAATGCCCACGTCACTCAAAATCCAGTCCGCATTTTCTCTGCGACCTTGCCTGCGGTCCTTGGACTTGTTCATATAGAAAATGCCCACATCACTCTTGTAGAATCTATATAAAGTAATATACATTAGTCTAATGTTAAAACAATGAAAAAAACATTAAATATATTTGTTTTATTGTATTGTTACATTAATAGCTGTTGTATTGTTATAGAATGGCTTGGTAAACATTTCATAGGATTTTCAGAGGGAGGAAAAACCAAGACATTTAATATAAAATGTCAAAATAATAAATACATTAAAAGAAAAAGAAAAAAATGGTTAAAAGTCATCGTCCCAGGGAGCATTTCATTTCGTCCCGTGCATTTTTTAAATAATAATAATAACAATGAATAATTTCTAAGTCTTTGTTAGCAGTTTGTGAAGTTTTGTGCTCGTGCGCTACGTTCGCTCGCGTCCTGTGCATCTCCTGGGGGCTAAGCCCCCCCTGTCCTTAAAAGCCAGTGACGCCCCTGGTTATTATGTTAGCTGAAGTTAAATAAAACTTTTTTTTTCAAACGTTCAAAGATATATGACTAAAATGGTCACATGAAGAAACGAACCAGTTTTATTATAGATTGGCAGGCAAGTACTACGAAAGTAGTGGTAGAATAAGCAGTCTTGCTCCTTCTCTACTGTACAAGTCATTTGGAAATATTAGTTTAGGCCTACTTACCGTTGCGTAGATGTCCTGATGATTAGCCTGCAGAAGACCTTTCAAGTTGGTTGTATATTTACTGGAGAAAATCAACCCACAGGGTTTACAACGTATCTTGTTGTATACCATTGTAAAAGTAAAATGTCTCCATCGGACTTCTCTTTCTTCCAGGTGTCGAAAGCATATTGAAATGATGTGTGCAACAATACAGTAGAGATGTAACGATATAAGAATTTCATATCACTGTTATTGTGACCAAAATTATCGAGGTTAACATTATTATATCAGTGTTCAATGTGCTCAAAAGATTTTTAATCATAACATAGACACACTTAAAAAAGCCACTGTTGTACATGTCTTGAGTTTCTTATGCCTTATTGCAATGTTGTATCAGTTTTAATAGCTAAACGTTTATTGGTGTACTGTAAATATTGGTTTGTACTGTAGCACTTTAAGATGAAAAGGGTGTAATTAATTAATTCTACTAAAATTATGTATTACTTTAGGTTGTCCTACTCTGTTCGGCGGTGCTTGAACGCATCATAAAACACCTCCGTGTCTTTTCCTCTGAGGAAAAATCAATCCTAATTCTGTTCTAAGAGGGCACAGCTTGTAGGTTCAATGTGCACAACTGAATAACTTAGTTGCTCCGACAGTTATGCGTTTAAATAAGTTTATATAAGGGTCTGTTTTTAACGGGGAAAGACATATGTCTCTTGTTGTCATGTTCATGCTGGCACGAGTCAGTCCGCCGTCAGTTTATCAAAGTGTAGTTATCAATATCAGTTTCTTGGGTAATTTAAATTTAAAATGGTAATACTAACCGTCGGGAGTTTATTACAGTTTATCGTTACATCCCTACAATATACCGTAGTCCTGTTTCCCGGTAAAAAAAAAATCCAAACACAGTGTCTCAGTAGTTGGGAGTTCTGGTTGGTTCTCTGCCGTAAGGCTCCGTTTGATTGGTTAAATGGAGTCAAGCGTCACTAAAGCTGACGTTGGATTGGCGAAACAGAGTCACGTGACAGTGGCTGCCGGAAGAAAGTTTGCTGACAAAATGAATTGTCTTTGCGAGTCTTAGTCAATATATTATAAAATAATTATGATACAAGTAAATGCAACAATTGGAGTGAAACTCAATGTAACGGAGTAGAAGTAGCGTTTCTTCTTCACGAAAATACTCAAGTAAAAGTAAAAAGTATGTTACATTAAAACTATTTTGACAAGTACAATTTTTTTTTAATAGTTACTTGAATACATGTAACGGAGTAAATGTAGCGCATTACTACCCACCTCTGCATATCATGACGTCATTGGGCAATGCAGACAATCTCTTGGAATCAATTCAAATTGAGTGTATACTATAATCCCTTGTTCATCACTTTTAATCGGTTCCCGGCCTGACCATGGTAAATGTATTTCCCCGAAGGAATTACCGTATTTTTCGGACTATAAGGCGCACTTAGAATCCTTTCATTTTCTCAAAAATCGATAGTGCACCTTATAACCCGGTGTGCCTAATGTACGGCATAATTCTGGCTGTGCTTACCGACCTCGAAGCAATTTTATTTGGTGCATGGTGTAATGGTAAGTGTGACCAGTAGATGGCAGTCATACATAAGAGATACGTGTAGACTGCAATATAACGCCAGTAAACAACACCAAAACGTTATATGTTCCATTAAAAATATAGTACATTACACACGGTGCTCAACAATCCGTCAAAATGTTTTTACTATGACTTTAGTAAGCTATGAAGCCGCACCATTTGAGGGATTGTCGGCGCATTAAACATACAAGTATTATTATGGTGTGTGTATAAGGATCGCAAAAATTGTTTCGCAATATTATGCAAAAACAACTTTTCTTACCTTCTGGTACCTACTGATGTGTATTTGGGATCTGCATAAGTCCTGAAAATGTGCACGCGTCCGCCACTGTAGTCCGTACTGACACCGTAGTCATAAGCTTCTTCTTTTTCTCTACCTTCTTATGGCACATTCATCTTCCGCTGTTGTCATTTCTAATATAAAGTAGCGTAAAGTTCTTACTTATATCTGTCAGTAGACTAGCTATCAAAGCGCTAAATACTGTAGTGAGTTTACATAATTCACCCACGGAACTTTAGTTATTAGAGAGTTCCAGTCCAACGGTTTTTCACGGGACACATTTGAGCCACGGATGAGGAGATGCTGCTCCGTTATTGATTGAAGTAAAGTCTGAATGTCATTAAAACAGTTAGCTCCATCTTTTGACACTTCTTCCACTCCCGTCCTTGCACGCTACACCGCTACAACAAAGATGACGGGGAGAAGGTGCTGTCGAAGGTGAGCCACGTAAATAAGACCGCCCACCAAACGGCGCATCCTGAAGAGACGCTCAGAAAGCTACTTCAAGATGATCTGTAAAACATAATCCATGCAACATTTTCACCTTTCTGGGTCGCGGGGGGGGGGGGGGGGGGGGGGGGGTGCTGGAGCCTATCTCAGCTGCATTCGGGCAGAAGGCGGTATACACCCGGGACAAGTTGCCACCTCATGGCAGGGCCAACACAGATAGACAGACAACATTCACACTCACATTCGCACACTAGAGCCAATTTAGTGTTGCCAATCAGCCTATCCCCAGGAGAGCAAACAGCATCCTCAGGGACTCATCCCACCCAGGTCACCACTGGCCCGAACTCTTGCCCTCAGGGAGGCGCTATAAGACCATCAAAGCAAGGACAAATAGATTGAAAAACAGTTTCTATCCTAGAGCTGTTATTGCCCTAAACTCTGCACGTACCTGAACACTCACCACTTTATTAACTTGCTTACCTCTGTTAGAGATCTACTGTGCAATATGTTTTTAGCATTTTATTATGTTTTTAAATGTTAAATTGTTTTATTATTGTTTGTTGTCTTAAGACTATTTTATGTAGGTTGTTTTAAAAGCACTGAGCTGGATTGCTGTCCAATTTTGTTGTTTCCATACAACATACTTGCCAACCTTGAGACCTCTGATTTCGGGTGGTGGGCGGGGCGGGGGCGTGGTTGGGGGCGTGGTTAAGAGGGGAGGAGTATATTTACAGCTAGGATTCACCAAGTCAAGTATTTCATATATATATATATATATATATATATATATATATATATATATATATATATATATATATATATATATATATATATATATATATATATATATATATATATATATATAAATAAAAGAAATACTTGAATTTCAGTGTTCATTTATTTATTTATTTACACATATACACACAAATAACACTCATCTACTCATTGTTGAGTTAAGGGTTGAATTGTCCATCCTTGTTCTATTTGTCACTATTTTTCTAACCATGCTGAACATGCTGTGTGGCACGCAAAAAGTGCTTTCATCAAATGCACTAGATGGCAGTATTGTACTGTTTAAGAGTGTCACAACATTGCTGTTTACGGCAGACGAACTGCTTTACGATAGACAAAACGTGACTGCTGTTGTTGTGTGTTGTTGCCGCGCTGGGAGGACGTTAATGAAACTGCCTAACAATAAACCCACATAAGAAACCAAGAACTCGCCCTCGATCATTCTACAGTTATAACATGATTGGGCAGGTACGCTGTTTGTATTGTGTGCCTGAATTTCGGGAGTCTCCCGGAAAATCCGGGAGGGTTGGCAAGTATGCCATACAATGACAATAAAGGTATTCTGATTCTGATTCTGCATGTTTTTGGAGCGGCTTGAAGATGATCTGTAAAACATAATCTATGCAACATTTTGACCAAAAAAACACCATTACATGTTATGTAGACCACAAGGAAGTGTTTTACATTTAGAAAAAAAACAAATGCTATGACTCCTTTATTGCGCCTTATATGTGAAAAAAGACCGAAAATAGACCATTCATCGGCAGTGCGCCTTATAATCCGGTGCGCTCTATGGTCCGGAAAATATGGTAGGCAGACATATTTGTAATAAAAATTAGTACATTTAAACTTGTAGCACATTTAAACAATGTTACACCAGTTGGTGGGTGTACCTAATAATGTGATAACACACTTTAGCATGACTGACAGCTGTCAATCCTCCAGTTATGGCAGCAGCCCAAATGTATTTGTTGAATCAAATCATGTATTTGCTTTTAATGTGTAAGCAAAATATCTTTTTCCATCCCTAAAACCAACCTTAAAAACACTGCCAGCAAGTTGCAGAGTGGGCGGGAGCTGTACGGCTAAATCACAAATAAGGATTAATGTATGGTGGAAAAACAGAGAGTAAGTGGTTATTTTTTATATTGACCTCCTTTCTGTCCAAACAACAAATGGCAAAAAAGCGATGTAGTGGGATGAAAGCAGAACTTTCATCTGGGGTCTCCTAATGAGAACCCTAACTCGGATCAAACTACGCTACCGTCAAACCGCACATTCATTATTTGTGTATGGTGTGCTAGGCGGAAGGTCCTGCGCGCTATTCATCTCCACGGTTACACCCCTCGGCCAATCAAAAGACTGTGTTTTAAGGCCTCGCTTCTCGTTACACAACTCAAGTGCAACAGTGTGAACTATCCACTCATTATCGTTCACCGAGGAGCTGGTTTACTCTTCCCAACCCACTCCTACAGCTCGGAGACCATGTTCTGAGAAACATCATCAAAGATCAGCACAGCGGTGTTATAAGGGAACAAAATTGGTGGGGCAACAACCACTTAGGCCAGAGGAAAACGACACTGTCCACAGTGTTTTCTTATCCGAGAGCAATACGGTAATGCCAAGTCTTTGCTTTACCTTGGGTGCACAATTTTTAGGCATATAATGATTTTATGCATATTTTCCCGACTCTAAATTGTATAAATTCCTCGGGGAGGATGTGGCAATGAATGTCAAACTCGTTTTAATTGCATACTGCCGAGGGCCACTTGTTAGCTCGAAACAATATAAATGTATAAGCTATTTTTTAGGGGAGTGTGACAAATATTGGACGGATAATTTTCCAACATGTGGAATTTTGCTGTCATAACAATACTATTAACAAATAGCTCTGTTAAAAGAAACGTAGACAGTAGGTAGAGGATTCATATGGCCTCATTCGTCGTGGTTCACCTGACACATGAAACGTGATGAGTTCGGGGGGGGGTTCACTATCCGCAGTAGAGTGTTGAATATTCCAAAATATGTTTTGACCGCAGTAGGGTTGTCTCAATACCAATATTTTGGTATCGGTACCAAAATGTTTTTCGATACTTTGATACTTTTCTAAATAAAGGGGACCACAAAAAATGGCATTAATGGCTTTATTTTAACAATACATCTTAGAGTACATTAAACATATGTTTATTATTGCAATCGAAGAACAATTTTGTCCTTAAAAAAAAAAATAGGGAACATACTAGACAACTTGTCTTTTAGTAGTAAGTAAGCAAACAAAGGCTCCTAATTAGTCTGCTGACGTATGCAGTAACATATTGTGACATTTATCATTCTATTATTTTGCCCAAATTATAAAGGACAAGCTGTGAAAAAATATTATTAATCCACTTGTTCATTTACTGTTAATATCTGGTTATTTTCCATTTCAACATGTTCTATCTACACTTCTGTTAAAATGTAATAATCACTTATTCTTCTGTTGTTTGATACTTTACATTAGTTTTGGATGATACCACAAATGTAGGTATTGATCCGATACCAAGTAGTTACAGGATCATACATTGGTTATATTCAAGGTCCTCATGTGTCCAGGGATGTATTTCCTGAGTTTATAAACTAATATGAATTTTTAAAAAAGGAAAAAAGATTTGGTGACTATAAAAAATATCTTTGTAACATCCACTATAATGATACCAAGTACAATAGTGTATCTAGTTGATACTACTTTCTTGGTATTAGATCGATACCTAAATTTGTGGTATCATCCAAAACTAATGTAAAATATCCAAACAACAGAAGAATAAATTATTATAAAAATTTAACAGAAGTGTAGATAGAACATGTTAAAAGAGAAAGTACGCAGATATTAACAGTAAATGAACAAGTAGATTAATAATTCATTTTCTACCGCTTGTCCTTAATAATTTTGACAAAATAATACGTCAGCAGCTAAATTAGGAGCCTTTTTTTGCTTCCTTACTAATAAAAGAAGAGTTATCTCGTATGTTCACTATTTTATTTAAGGACAAAATTGCAATAAGAAACACATGTTTAATGTACCGTAAGATTTTTTGTTATTATGAAGACAATAATGGCATTTTTTTTGTGGTGCCCCTTATTTAGAAAAGTATCGAAATACATTTTGGTACCGGTACCAACATATTGGTATCGGGACAACCCTAGTCCATACCCCAAAGAAAAATCGGATGATCACAGTTACAGCCCCCACACCTGTGGCTGACTGATCGCAGAGCTCCAGGCTTTATTTCAAGAAGTGTAGCAAAGCCCTTTTTTTTAATGTATGTCACGTCAAAAGTGACAGTTGGAGCACCTCTAAACAGGCTGTAAGGACACAATGCTATCATTAAGAAGCCAACTTTGCATTATAGGGGGGTTTTAACGTGAGATATTGTACAGTGTCTTTGAAAGAGTTATCATACTCTTAAAATAAAATGTCAGTCTTGCAGTAACAGGAGCTTCTTCAAACAGCCACCAAAAACTGCTATTGACGCAAAGACTAGCGACATAAGGGTGCTGAGAGAAAACTAAACACCTCACAGTGTGGCTCAACAGAATTAGACGATGTTCATCTGACGGAAAAAAGAGGCCAGTCCAAGTGTCTCCCACCTGCTGAACAAGGAAATAAAGTGGTGTGTGCGTGTGAACGTGTGTCAGCCAATTCCGCGAGATTAAGGCCTCACAGTGTGCGTAACCCCTGCCGTGAGGATCTATAGACCACCTTCTGCGTGAGCTGATGCTTTGGCTTCTCTGGCAGCACTTTGAAGCTGAGAGATGACAAAACGTAGTCTCACACAGGAGTCGTGGCCTGATAACAGCCACACAGCCTCGGTGTGGCATTTAATTGGCGGGCCACACGTTTGATTTCAAGGTTTTTGCCGCTCGGTTGGGGGTAAAATAAGGTGCGAGCAAAGGCACAAACATCTTGGCACTGCCTGTCCTGTACGGACAATAGTGAGAAGGAACTCATTTGAAGACAGATGACTTGTTTCACACAAGGGTTTGTTTCATAAATGATGAAAACGGACTGAAAAAAAGGGTGATTGGATGAAAAAAATCTGTCCATCACATTCATTACAGAACTACCAAAAGTTAACAGCCTGTGTGAAAGAGTGAAAACATCCCTTACTTCCCCAAAAATTATAATGCTCCTTACCGTATGGCAAACTCAAGCTTCTGTCAATTTTATGAAAAAAGAAATGCGTGACAGACAAAGTACGAAGACACAATGGCTCAGTCAATCCATCAGGAGTTAGGCTCCAAGGCTTTTTTTTTTCTTTAAAGGGGAACATTATCACCAGACCTATGTAAGCGTCAATATATACCTTGATGTTGCAGAAAAAAGACCATATATTTTTTTAACCGATTTCCGAATTCTAAATGGGTGAATTTTGGCGAACTAAACGCCTTTCTAATATTCGCTCTCGGAGCGATGACGTCACAACGTGACGTCACATCGGGAAGCAATCCGCCATTTTCTCAAACACCGAGTCAAATCAGCTCTGTTATTTTCCGTTTTTTCGACTGTTTTCCGTACCTTGGAGACATCATGCCTCGTCGGTGTGTTGTCGGAGGGTGTAACAACACGAACAGGGACGGATTCAAGTTGCACCAGTGGCCCAAAGATGCGAAAGTGGCAAGAAATTGGACGTTTGTTCCGCACACTTTACCGACGAAAGCTATGCTACGACAGAGATGGCAAGAATGTGTGGATATCCTGCGACACTCAAAGCAGATGCATTTCCAACGATAAAGTCAAAGAAATCTGCCGCCAGACCCCCATTGAATCTGCCGGAGTGTGTGAGCAATTCAGGGACAAAGGCCCTCGGTAGCGCGGCAAGCAATGGCGGCAGTTTGTTCCCGCAGACGAGCGAGCTAAACCCCCTGGATGTCTTGGCTCACACCGTCCCTTATGCCACCGAAGATGATCAAGAGAAGAATATCGACCCTAGCTTCCCTGGCCTGCTGACATCAACTCCAAAACTGGACAGATCAGCTTTCAGGAAAAGAGAGCGGATGAGGGTATGTCTACAGAATATATTAATTGATGAAAATTGGGCTGTCTGCACTCTCAAAGTGCATGTTGTTGCCAAATGTATTTCATATGCTGTAAACCTAGTTCATAGTTGTTAGTTTCCTTTAATGCCAAACAAACACATACCAATCGTTGGTTAGAAGGCGATCGCCGAATTCGTCCTCGCTTTCTCCCGTGTCGCTGGCTGTCGTGTCGTTTTCGTCGGTTTCGCTTGCATACGGTTCAAACCGATATGGCTCAATAGCTTCAGTTTCTTCTTCAGTTTGGTTTTCGCTACCTGCCTCCACTCTACAACCATCCGTTTCAATACATTCGTAATCTGTTGAATCGCTTAAGCCGCTGAAATCCGAGTCTGAATCCGAGCTAATGTCGCTATAGCTTGCTGTTCTTTCCGCCATGTTTGTTTGTGTTGGCATCACTGTGTGACGTCACAGGAAAATGGACGGGTGTTTATAACGATGGTTAAAATCAGGCACTTTGAAGCTTTTTTTTAGGGATATTGCGTGATGGGTAAAATTTTGAAAAAAACTTCGAAAAATATAATAAGCCACTGGGAACTGATTTTTAATGGTTTTAATCATTCTGAAATTGTGATAATGTTCCCTTTTAAAATCCATTCATTTTCTCAAAAATCGACAGGGTGCCTTATAACCTGGTGTACCTAATGTACGGCATAATTCTGGTTGTGCTTACTGACCTCGAAGCAATTTTATTTGGTACATGGTGTAATGATAAGTGTGACCAGTAGATGGCAGTCACACATAAGAGATACGTGTAGACTGCAATAAAACGCCAGTTAACGACACCAAAACTTTAAATGTTCCATTGAGAATATAGAACATTACACACGGCGCTCAAAAATCTGTCAAAATGTTTTTAGTACGACTTAAGTAAGCTATGAAGCCGCACTGTTTGATGGATTGTCGGCGCATTAAACACACCAGTATTATTATGGTGTGTGTATGAAGACCCCAAAATGGCAACTATTAACAGACATATCTAGCGTTTTGTTTTGCAATATTATGCAAAACCAACTTTTCTTACCTTCTGGTACCTGCTGATGTGTATTTGGGAGCTGCATAAGTCCTGAAAATGTGTGCAGGTCCTCCATTGAAGTCCGTGCCGACGACAAACTCATAAACTTCTTTCTTTCTACCTTCTTATGTGGCATTCATCTTCCGCTGTTGCCATTTCTAATATAAAGTAGTGTAAAGTTCCTACTTATATCTGTCAGTAGGCTAGCTATCAAAGCGCTAAAAACTGTAGTGAGTTTACATAATTCACCCACGGAACTTAAGTTATTAGAGAGTTCCAGTCCGACGGTTTTTCACAGGACACATTTGAGCCACGGATGAGAAGACGCTGCTCCGTTGTTGATTTAAGTAAAGTCTGAATGTCATTAAAACAGTTAGCTCCATCTTTTGACCCTTCTTCCACTCCCGTCCTTGCACGCTACACCGCTACAACAAAGATGACGGGGAGAAGACGCTGTTGAAGGTGAACCACGTAAATAAGACCGCCCACAAAACGGCGCATCCTGAAGTGACTGTCAGAAAGCGGAAAAAAGATGATCTTGAAGATGATCTGTAAAACATAATCTATGCAACATTTTGACCAAAGAACCACCATCACATGTTATGTAGACCACAAGGAAGTGTTTTACATTTAGAAAAAAATCATAATATGACCCCTTTATGCGCCTTATAATCCGGTGCGCCTTTTGTATGAAAATAGACCTGAATAGACTCGCTCATCCGCAGTTCGCCTTTTAATCTGCCCTATGGTCGGAAAAATATGGCACTATGATTGATTTTCTACATTTAAAACATTTTGTTGTGGTCTACATACCATGTAATGGTGGTTCTTTGGTCACGATTTTGTTTTACAGACGATCTTCAAGCCACTTTCTGTCTGTCTCTTCAGAATATGTCTTAAGTATGTAAGGACATTGCGCCTTATAACCCGGTGCACCTAATGTACGTATTAATTTTGGTTGCGCTAACCTACCTCAGAGCAATTTTATTTGGCACATGGTGTAATGATAAGTGTGACCAGTAGATGGCAGTGACACATAGGAGATACGTGTTGCCCAAAACTTTGACGTTTTTTTTAGCTGTGTTTCCAATACCACTAGAAATGCACAAAACCTAAATATCGCAATAAGAAATTAGGAATTTCAAAAAACCTCTCAAATATCACTAAAACACTTTTGGTAGTTTTTGAGATGTTTTGATATTGAAGTGTTCGGCACAAACACAGATGCAAGACAACGAGGGCAGCTAGGTCGTCTTGTCTCGCTTCCAATAAGTCGGCCGGGGCCAGTGATGTCAGGAGGGCTGTAAGGATGTTGCCTTTGTCTTCTTTTGACATCATGGCAACAGTCGTGGCTGCAATATCTTCCTCAAAGTGGAGTCTCGCGGGATGAGATTTTACAAGAATTACGCCCTTATGATGCAAAACACTCTTTAATGGAGACACCTACAAGTCGAAAATGTACTTTAAATAGCGCTTTTATTTTGCGAAAAACTGCAATGGAAACACAGATACTGAGAATGTAGAGCATTACACATGGTGCTCAAAAATCTGATGACTTTGGTAAACTCAGAAGCAGCACTGCCTGCTGGATTGTCGGCACATTAAAGCTGCCATAGTCAGGCGTACTGTGCTTCAACATACAGGTATCATTATGGTGTGTGTATAAGGACTCCAAAATGGCACCTATTAGGAGACATATTGTCTGGCGTATTGTTTCGACCTATTATGCAAAACCAACTTTTGATACCTGCTGTTGGGTATTTGGAGTCTGCATATGTCCCGGAAATTTTCGTGCTTCCGCTATTGTAGCCTGCGCAGTAATAAAAAAGCTCCTTCTTTTTCACCAACCTCTTGTTTTGGGGCATTCATTCTCTACTATTGCCATTTCTAATACAAAGTAGCATACAGTTCTAACACGTCTGTCAGTAGACTTGCTATGGATGCGCTAAAACCTACTGGTACAACAAAGATTTGCAAAGAAAGCGCTAAAAACGTTAAAAACTAACAAAGATGATGGGGAAAAGAGGCTATCAACGTGTAGGCACGTAAATAAGACCGCCACACCAAACGGCGGTGTGCTCTATGGTATTTTACGAGAATTACGCCTTTATGATGCAAAACACCGTTTATGGAAACACCTACAAGTCGCAAATGTACTTGAAATATCGCTTTAATTTTGTCAAAAACTGCGATGGAAACACATCTATTGAGAATGTAGAACGTGTGTGTTATGTTAAAAAATCTGATGACTTGGTTAGCTACGAAGCAGCACCGCTTGATTGATTGTCGGCACATTACGGCTACCGTAGTCAGGCGTACTGTGCTTCAACATACAGGTATTATTATGGTAGCATAACATACCTGTCAATAGACTTGCTATGAAAGCGCTAAAATCTATTGGTACAACAAAGATGACGGGGAAAAGATGCTATCAAGGTGTGGGCACGTAAATAAGACCGCCACACAAAACGGCGCATTATAATTCGGTGTGTTCTATGGTCTGAAAAATACAGTAGTTTTTATACAATGTTGTCAGGTTTTTTTTTACTCCGGTTATTCATTCATAAGTAATTCCCTATTCTCATTGAATCAAGGTATCACCAGGATACAAGCTGTTTCTTGGCTAATTGTTATGCTTTAAGTTGTGAACCTCCCGTAGTTAGTTGCTGCAGTGAGTGAGACACAGTGAACCCTGTAAGATCTGACAAAACATCAGGTGTTTAGCTCACAGCTGGAGATCGATGTAACATTTTTTTCCAAGCACGGGAATGAAGAAAGTGAGTGTGAAAGACAGTGTTGAGAAGAGGAAGTGGATGATGTTAATTGAGTTAAAGCAATAAATCATCAAAAAACACGACAGAGCGTGTACCCGACATGGTGAAACAGTTTGGGCGTAGCACTGCTAGTCTGCACCACACTGGAGCAGAATGAGTCGATAACGGCAGCCAAAGACCTAAAATTCTAAACGGCGGACATTTATCCATTCTAAACGGCGGACATTTATCCATGAGCATATGGAGAAGCTGATGATGGTGTGTTTCACAGAGAAGCAAATCTCCAAGGTGCACCGGATTATGAGGCGCACTGCCGATGAGCGGGTCCAGTCAGGTCTATTTTCATACAAAAGGCGCCTGGCTTATAAGGCGCATTAAAGGAGTCATATTATTATAATTTTTTTCTAAATGCAAAACACTTCCTTGTGGTCTACATAACATGTAATGGTGGTTATTTGGTCAAAATGTTGCATAGATTATGTTCTACAGATAAACTTCAAGCCGCTTTCTAACAGTCGCTTACATGGCTCACCTTCGACAGCGTCTTCTCCCCGCCATCTTTGTTGTAGCGGTGTAGCGTGCAAGGACGGGAGTGGAAGAAGTATCAAAAGATGGAGCTAACTGTTTTAATGACATTCAGACTTTGCTTAAGTCAATAACGGAGCTCACTAGTGCAATAACAACGCCGGAAATGTGTCCCGTGAAAAAACGTCCGAACTCTCTAATAACTAAAGTTTCTTGGGTGAATAATGTAAACACACTACACCTGTTTGTTTGAGCGCTCTCATGGCGAATTTACTGTCAGTTTACTGACAGATATAAGTAAGAACTTTACACTACTTTATATTAGAAATGGCAACAGCGGAGGATGAATGTCCCATAACAAGAAGATAGAGAAAAAGAAGAAGCTTATTGACTACGGACTACAAAGGCGGACTAGCGCATATTTTCAGGACAGATCCCAAATACACATCAGCAAGTACCAGAAGGTAAGAAAAGTTGCTTTTGCATAATATTGTGAAACAAAACGCCAGAGAATATGCCTTACCTTATACACACACCATAATAATACACACAAGTTGAAGCACAGTACAATCCATCAAGCGGTGCGGCTTAATAGCTTACCAAAGTCGCACTAAAACATTTTGATAGATTTTTGAGCGCTGTGGGTAATTTTCTATATTTTCAATGGAAAATATAACATTTTGGAGTTTACTTGAGTCATTTTGCAGTCTACACGTATCTCTTATGTGTGACTGCCATCCTTTTGCGGTTTACACGTATATGTTATGTGTGACTGCCATCACATTGCAGTCTGAACGTATCTCTTATGTGTGACTGCCATCTACTGGTCACACTTATCATTTCACCATGTACCAAATAAAATAGCTTCGAGGTCGGTAAGCACAACCTAAATTATTCCGTACATTAGGCGCACTGAATGAAACGATTTTAATTGTGACTTATAGTCCGAAAAATACGGTACTTTGTAAAACTACTGTAGTTTGTTGAACATTTTATTGTATTGTATTTATACAATATTTCTACGATCTAAAAGTATGTTTTCTTTTTAAAAGACATGTTAAAAAGGGTGCCGTTTTGCGAATGAAAAACACAGATGGGCGATGTTTCACATACAAGTTTTTTGAGGTATGAGCTGCGTCACAGAACCAATAAACTAGTATTTTGAGGTACTACTGTATTTCTTTTAGTTCTTCCATTGCTAAATACATTAAATCCAAAATCACAAAAATCTGAGTGGCTGCACACTGCAATTATTCGTGGCATCTTTGGGGTGCCTTGACTGGCTGCCAGCATCTTCCACTTTGTCGATACACCTGGGCAACGCTTACTCTAATCAGCAGATGTCTTGTTTTCATGATTCCGAAGAGGTAGATATTATCAACGTTCTTGACTGCAAGGGTCGCCAGGCACACAGCACTCCACTTCTACAGAGAGTCCGTCGGGTGTCCAGCAAAAAACCTTCCCTCAGGACAGGAAGGTTCGCCCCAATCCAAGGTTTTGTCAATTCCGTGGAGAGGGCAGCTGATCAATTCCATTGTTTGGATTTTGGAGAGCACGTGCAAAAAGAGGCTACAAGAAAGTTAAACAAGACATGACGAGACAAAGAGACAAGCAGGGCAGGGCATTCTGTACCCCCCTTTTGGATTCAGTACCCCCCTTTGCAACTGGCTGCTTGACTTACTCACAGACAGACCCCAATCTGTGAGAGTGGGCAACAACACCTCCAGTGCTATCTCCCTGAGCACCGGCTCCCCCCAGGGTTGCGTCCTGAGTCCGCTGCTGTTCACGTTGATGACTCATGACTGCTGCGCCAGGTCCACTACCAACCACATTGTGAAGTATGCGGATGACACGACAGTAGTGGGCCTCATCCGTGACAACAACGACATGGACTACAGGGAGGAGGTGAAACATCTGGTTGACTGGTGCAGAACCAACAACCTGGTCCTGAATGTCAACAAGACCAAGGAGATCATCGTTGACTTCAGGAAGCACCAGTCCAGCCACGCTCCACTCTACGTCAACGGCACATCAGTGGAGATAGCAAGCAGCACCAAATTCCTGGGGGTGCAGATAACTGACAATATAACCTGGTCCCTACACACCGGAGCTCTTGTAAAAAGAGCTCAGCAGCGCATGCACTTTTTGCGTCGGATGAAAAGAGCACAGCTCCCTCCCCCCATTCTCAGCACATTCTACAGAGGCACTATAGAGAACCTGCTGACCAACAGCATCTCTGTCTGGACTGGAGCCTGCAATGCCTCAGACTGGAAGTCTCTCCAGAGAGTGGTGAGGACGACGGAAAAGATCATCAGGACTCCTCTTCCTCCTATCCAGGAGATCGCAAAAAGCCGCTGCCTGACCAGGGCTCAGAAAATCTGCAAAGACTCCTGCCACCCCCACCAAAGACTGTTTTCACTGCTGGACTCTAGAAAGAGGTTCCGCAGCCTCCGAAGCAGAACCTCCAGGTTCTGTAACAGCTTCTTCCCTCAGGCCGTAAGACTCTTGAACGCATCATAATTAAATTATCCCCTCAACTCCCCCCAAAATGGATTAACTCGCTGGAATAAAAAAAAAAATATAACATACATCCATAAACGTGGACGCATGTGAAAAAGTGCAATATATTTATCTGTACAGTAATCTATTTATTTATTTATATATATTTATATATATTTATTTATTTTATATATATATATTTATATATTATTTATATATATTTATTTATTTATATATGCACCTTATTGCTTTTTTATCCTGCACTACCGTGAGCTTATGTAACGAAATTTCATTCTTATCTGTGCTGTAAAGTTCAAATTTGAATGACAATAAAAAGGATGTCTAAGTCTAAGTCTAAGAGGGAGAGGAGTGCGACCGACCGCTGTTGCCTAGAGTCAAGAGAGAAAGTCCTGGCTGTGAAAACAGAAACTAAACAGATTGTTAGAAACTATTGGGACATGGAGATTCGATTTTCATAAGTTTTGCCAGTATAAACAATTTGTTCTTTTAATGTTTGAAATAAACTCAACCAGAGACATTGTGGTAATTATTGTCTTTGCAATCCACATGAATCCAACATGGCAAAGAACATGCTTGACTCCATATTGAATTGTTGAAAATCTTCAACAAAAGACCTATGACCGCGTAGTTGTCCACATTTCACTGTACAAACTTGTTTACACGCTACCCTTCATGTTCTAAGACTTCAGCCTTTGATCCATCAACACTGATGCTCGGGGAAATACAATTTATCGAATTGCTGCCAGTCTTGGCTCAACACTCACCTGTCAGGAGGTTGACAACTTCTCACAGCCCTAGCAGAACACACAAATACCGTAGACAAAAACAAACAAATGACAAAAAGAGAGCAATTCCGGAATGTCACGCAGTTGGCACCAGAAGAGGTAATTCTGACGAGCTCCCGCGAGCTCGCTTGGGTCGCATTACCCAAATATTGGCAGCAAAGCGATAGATGCTGGCAGGACTCTGATTTAACTGAGTGGCCGTATTGATTTGTCAATAGAAAACAAAGAATCACATCAGCACACGGTGCTATATCTGTCCTGTGTAGCGGAGGTACAGGAACCATGCTATTTCCATTAAAATGCTGATCAATCTTATTTTGACTGAGCTGCTGTGCAATAAGTCCTATAAAAATGTATCCAATATTTAAAAAAAAAATCATAATTCACACATAGAATGTAAAAAAAACAACAACCACACTGCATTGTTTGGTCGACGACATTATCTTTATTGTTGTCGTCGTGTGTGCTAATGTTAGTTGGTCTCTGTAAGCATCGATGTTTTTCTATTGGTCTTATTGATCGCAGTGTTTACGCAAATGTAAGACGACAACATTATACATAAGCCCTTTTGTAATCGATCGATCAGCCGCTGATCCGTATCAGCCGTTTTTTCACGAAAAAGTACGTGATCGTGGCTAAACATGCTACACACAGACCAGGCCAGGAGCAGACATGCTAATAGATAAGCTAAGCTAGCTTTAAGCAACACCAAGAAATAAGTGCTTAGTAAAGTTTAAGAAGTGTAGATGGAACCATGTTGCAGCAGAAAGTAAGCAGGGAAGAAATAAAAAAGTAGATTAATACGCGTTAGAGCAGAGATGTCAAACTGGTTTTCATCAGAGGGCCGCTTGTAACAGTGAATAATGTATGAATTTGCCTCTGGATTTCATTATTAATTATATACATTGTTTTAAGTAGACTGTCGATATTACAGTAACAACTTTACATTAAACACATTTTTACTGTAAAAAAGTGTTTTTTAAATTTTTTAATTTTTTTTACGGTAAATGGAAAAACAGTACTACTGTTTTTTGGGGTTTTTTATGGAAAAAGCTGGCAGCTTAGTTGCCAGATATTTTGTGTTAAATTGACATTGTTTTACAACATTATATTGTTAATGGAAAAAAACAAATTATTTTTTTATTCTGGCAACCTAGCTGACAGTCTTTCTACCGTAAAACAAATGTACTGTCTTTCCATTTACAGTACTACACCGTTAAAAACAACAATGTAGATTTTACAGTCAAAAACTGGCTGCTCAGTCAACAGAATTTTTAACGCAAAAAACAGTAATACCGTATTTTTCATATTATAAGTTGCAGTTTTTTTCATGGTTTGGCCGTGGGTGCGACATATACTCCGAAGCGACTTATGTGTGAAATTATTAACACATTACCGTGAAATATCAAATAATATTATTTATCTCATTCGCGTAAGAGACGAAGCAAATGGCAGCAATCGTCACACACACGTCAGCAATCCTCACTCACACGTCAACCAATAAGAATTTGGTGGGGGAGGGTCATAGCAGAAGTGCATTGTGGGTCATGGGATGCTATATGTTATATGCTACTGCCGTAGCTATTAAAGGGGAACATTATCACCAGACCTATGTAAGTGTCAATATATACCTTGATGTAGCAGAAAAAAGACCATTTATTTTTTTAACCGATTTCCGAACTCTAAATGGGTGAATTTTGGCGAATTAAACGCCTTTCTATTATTCGCTCTCGGAGCGATGACGTCACAACGTGACGTCACATCGGGAAGCAATCCGCCATTTTCTCACTTTCGTCGGTGTGTTTTCGGAGGGTGTAACAACACGAACAGGGACGGATTCAAGTTGCACCAGTGGCCCAAAGATGCGAAAGTGGCAAGAAATTGGACGAAATTTGTTCAAAATACGAGGCTGTTGTGAAAGCCGACGAAATGGTCAGTCGTTTGTTCCGCACACTTAACCGACGAAAGCTATGCTACGACAGAGATGGCAAGAATGTGTGGATATCCTGCGACACTCAAAGCAGATGCTGACATCAACTCCAAAACTGGACAGATCAGCTTCCAGGAAAAGAGAGCGGATGAGGGTATGTCTACAGAATATATTAATTGATGAAAACTTTATTCATTACTCACGGTTTTACGTAAATTATTATACATAAACTGTGTTTACCAATAATTTAGCTTAAAAACATTAATTTTTTTCAATCATTCGAGTACATTCGGGTAGTCTTGTGTTATGCAGTATTTTGTGTCTATTTAGGTATGGTTAACCTGAGTGCTGAAATCGTGGAAAAATATATGTTCTTAGCGCGCCTGAAATGGATCACATCAACATTTGCGGTAACTTATAAAAACTGAGACGGACTGAACAAAAATGGCACCGAAAAGGAAATCATATACTGCAGGTTACAAGCTGGACGTAGTGAAATATGCAGTAGAGAACGGCAATCGAGCAGCAGAAAGAAAGGACATACCAGAGGCGACGCCGGGGAGGAAGATTTCATCGGATTTAGCGATCGGGAGTGACAGATTGTTTGGTAAACGTATAGCATGTTCTATATGTTATAGTTATTTGAATGACTCTTGCCATTACGTTAACATACCAGGCACGTTCTCAGTTGGTTATTTGTGTGTCATATAATGTACACTTATTCAGCTTGTTGTTCACTATTCTTTATTTATTTCAAATTGCCTTTCAAATGTCTATTCTTGGTGTTGGATTTTATGAAATACATTTCCCCCAAAAATGCGACTTATACTCCAGTGCGACTTATATATGTTTTTTCCCTTCTTTATTGTGCATTTTCGGCCGGTGCTACGTATACTCCGGAGCGATTTATAGTCCGAAAAATACGGTAGTTTTTTTCAAATTACAGTAATATGCTGTAAAGAACAATGTAACATTTATTGTCATTTTGATTAATTTGATGGATAGTTTGCTGTAAAGTTAAGTATTTTTTTTTTAGACAAAAAACTGTTTGAAAAGTATGATAATATACTGTAATATTTGTTGCAACATTGGATACTATTAAAGTTTAAAAGGTATGCAATTTCAAGCAGTACATATATCATTTCCAGGTGTTTGCGGGCCAGATGTGTGCCCGGGCCTTGAGTTGGACACCTGTGCGTTAGAGGATAATATAACAACTGTTGGTGCATCAGCATTGTCACAGTCAGTCCACCACACGTAAGAGGAGGCGGATCGATCCATAAATTGGTGGTGTCGATACCAAGGGTAGTATCAGTCTATGATTGACACCAGAGTAATCAGATCAATATTCTTATTGTCTCAAAATAATTATTTTCGTTGTTTTTGGTAATGTTTACAAACTATGGCAATAATTCCCTAACACATGAGGACTATTAGGGCATTTAAATGAGTAGCAGATAGTTTTTACATTTGTGCAGTTATTGTGTACTATTGACTTTGTTTTACTCAAACAATTATAATAAAAGAAAATAAGGAACTACTTGAAATATTGTGTTGATATTGTTAAACTGACAATAGCACTCACCATAACTACATTGAAAAATGTAGAGTTAATACACATGATTGGTATTGGTATTGGTATCGTCCGATTTTACTCATGGATGATCAGTATTGTATTTGGCAGCATAAAACCCTGTATGTGAAGTTTGTTGTGAAAATATTTTATGTTAGTAGTCATTTTATGGGTTGATTATTAGGACACAGCTAATCAAAAGTCAATCAAATGATAAATGAAAATTAACTTGATGATTTTGCCTGCGTCAATAAATTGCAATGTCCGTGTGCGTCTGTTTTCTTCATCTCTTGCTTTCCAATCAGGGTTCTCTACAGACGAGCGCGTTTTTCCAATAGCAAAATTATATGAACGTGGTGAACCCTCCTGTCAGTCATCCATTCACAATCTTTGTCCCCGTGTGAGCAGGCGGGACTGCTAGAGTCTGACAAACAGAGCCTAGGTATCAAAAATTAGAAGGGAAAAAAAAGATCATTTCAAAGCCAAATGCTCTGCTGTAAGAATATTTCAGCTTTAAAACGAATAGCAAGATTAGCCTATTGACACGGATAAACGAGCCAGTTTGCCGAAATTGTTGGAATTTAACGGCGACAAAAAAAACAAAAAAACACCAGACCCAGTTTTTTCAACAGAGTAAAAAATGCACCTCAATATATTGTTTTTGCTAACAGAGATAATTATGCTTGTTTACTTAAGTAAAAGTTATTGACCTTCCAAATACAATGGTAAAAAATAGTACTGGAAAAAAAAGTTAATTGCATTTGAAAGGGTTAATTGCATTATTATTATTATGGGCCTGCTGCAATGCCAGCGCCCATTCATGGCTACAGCAGTGAATGAGCGCTGGCATTGCAAGCAGCCCATATTATTATTGCTCATACTTCAACTTTTATTAATATTATTCTTGTTCCGCACGTTTCTCTTACGTCTAATACGAGACGGTTTTAACCATTTTATTCATCCAATTTCTTAGCTGCTAGACACTTGTTTGATGACTCTTTTTCATTGATGACCATTATCTCGAAATGTGCATCATAACTCTTTGTTGTTTGCTGACTTGCACAAAAAAAAATATATATCTGAATTGTTCCAGACTTTGAAGATCCAAATGTGTACCGTATTTTCCGGACTATAGGGCGCACCGGATTATAAGGCGCACTGCCGATGAGCAGGTCTAGTCAGGTCTATTTTCTTACAAAAGGTGTACCGGATTATAGGGGGCATTAAAAAGGTCATAATATGATTTTTTTTCTAAATGTAAAACACTTTCTCGTGGTCTACATAACATCGGAGGATGAATGTCCCATAACAAGAAGATATAGAAAAAGAAAAAGCTTATCGACTACGGTGTCACCACGGACTACAAAGGTGGATGCGCGCAAATTTTCAGGACTTATGCAGATTCTAAGTACACATCAGCAGGTACCAGAAGGTAAGAAAAGTTGCTTTCGCATAATATTGCGAAACAAAACGTCGGATAATATGTCTTACCTTTTACACACACCATAATAATACTTGTATGTTGAAGCACAGTACAACACATCAAGGGGTGCGGCTTCATAGCTTATCAAAGTCATACTAAAACATTTTGATAGTGTGTAATGTTCTATAATTTCAATGGAACATATACCATTTTGGTGTTGTTTACTTGAGTCATATTGCAGTCTACACATGTTTCTTATGTGTGACTGCCATCATATTGCAGTCTACACGTATCTCTTATTTGTGACTGCCATCTACTGGTCACACTTATCATTTCACCGTGTACCAAATAAAATAGCTTCGAGGTTGGTAAGGACAACCAAAACTATTCCGTACATTAGGCCCACCGGGTTATAAGGCGCACTGTCGAGTTTTGAGAATTTTTTTTAAATTTTAAGTGCGCCTTATAGTCCGAAAAATATGGTAAATCTCTAGAGGAATATAAGACGACCTGTAATGTTTTTGCTGAAACACTTTATGATGACATGATGTCTGATTAGAAGATATTTATGTGCCTAACCAGCTGAAAGGACAGAATACCAACAGACACACATTTCTAGAATTAAGGGGATATTCCTTATTTTACCTGATCTTCAAACCTTCTTTGTGCTTCCATCCCATTTATTGACTGCAACTTAATTTCCCAGTCATCTCTCTATTCATCAATCCATCCATCCTGATTGGCAGATAAAGGAGTGTCGAAGGAGGGGAAATCGATGCATGAACATTGGGTAGTCTTTCCTTTCCTCTGACCTTTCATCCTCATCTCTAAGAGGTCAAATCAAAGCTGTGTCATTTACATTTCTGACACTGTGGAATGGATCATGTATAAACCATGTCCACACGGTCATATCAAATATGTCATCACGGTAAAAAAGTATTAGCTGCGCCAAGGTGCGTTTAAAGATGTTCAAGCAAGTTTATGATGGCAGAAAAGGGCTTGAATAGTGATGAACTTCTATTGACAACCTGTACACGCCCACACAGGTCTTAAAAAGTCAATGCCGTCTTTAGAGTTTGACCTTTGGAGGGTCCGAGACGATGACTCTCCCTTAGATGGAATGAATGTATGAGACGGTGCTTGTGATTAATTACAAACAGGACCCACAGCAAATTGCCGCCACGAGTGACAGCTTGTGTGATAACATTCCTTATCAGTGACCTCCATCACTGGACTCCTTCCATAACTCACACGGCCCTGATTGAGAGTGTTTCTCATGGAACTATTCAACAGAGTTCATAGATGATCGATTGCCTGACGAAAGATGATTTTCAAGATACATTATTGCACAAGATAAGGCTGTAGATTTATTAAAGGGAAAACCTAAAATAAATAGTGCACAACAGGTGCCCTCAGTCGGCCACTTCAGACCTGAAAGAGCTTTCAGCCTCATATTGAAACTGTTCAGTCTCAGTAGAGAAGTGCTCAAAGCAGTACTGCCTCCGCTCCGTAGGGGGCTATGGTTAGGCATCACAATGTAGCAGCAGCAGCAGAAGAAGAGATCTTGACAAAGAAGAGTAATACATTTGGACAGCTTGTTACGTGGTGTGTACCATATTTTCCGGACCATAAGGCGCACTGCCGATGAATGGTCTATCTTCAATCTTTTTTCATATAAAAAGGAGTCATTATGTATACATATATATATATATATATATATATATATATATATATATATATATATAAGGAAAACACTTCATTGTGGTCAGCATAACATGTGATGGTGGTTCTTTGGTCAAAATGTTGCATGGATTATGTTCTACAGATCATCTTCAAGCCGCTTTCTGACTGTCACTTGAGGATGCACTTTTTGTGGATGGCCTTATTTACGTGGCTCACCTTCGACAGCGTCCTTTCTCCGTCATCTTTGTTGTAGCAGTGTAGCGTGCAAGGACGGGAGTGGAAGAAGTGTCAAAAGATGGGGCTAACTGTTTTAATGACATTCAGACTTTACTTCAATCAATAACGGAGCAGCATCTACTCATTCGCCGGAAATGCGTCCCGTGAAAAATCGTCCGACCGGAACTATCTAATAACTAAAGTTCCTTGGGTGAATTATGTAAACTCACTACACCGGTATGTTTTAGCGCTTTCATGGCAGATATAAGTAAGAACTTTACACTACTTTATATTAGAAATGGCATCAGCGGAGAATGAATGTCCCATAACAAGAAGACAGAGAAAAAAAAGTCGACACGGACTATAAAGGCGGACATGAGCAATTTTTCAGGACTTCCGCAGATCCCAAATACACACCAGCGGATACTACAACGTAAGAAAAGTTGCAAAACAAAAACGCCAGATAATATGTCTTACCTTATACACACACACGATAATACTTGTATGTTGAAGCACAGTACAATCCATCAAGCGGTGCGGCTTCATAGCTTACCAAAGTCGCACTAAAACATTTTGATAGATTTTTGAGCGCCGTGTGTAATGTTCTATATTTTCAATGGAACATATAAAATGTTGGTGTTGTTTACTGCCATCATATTGCAGTCTACACATATCTCTTGTTTGTGACTACCATCTGCTGGTCACACTTATTACACCATGTACCAAACAAAATAGCTTTGGGGTCGGTAAGCAAAACCAGAATGATTCCTTACATTAGGGGTTATAAGGCGCACTGTCGAGTTTTGAAAAGAAAAAAAAGGATTTCAAGTGCACCTTATAGTCCGGAAAAAACGGTACATGGTGTCGCAGCTTACAATCCTACATGGGGTATACACTACAAATAAAAATGAGAAAATGTTTGTGACACGCATTGACCCTGTAATCAAATAAAAGCTTTACAAAAGACAAAAATGTTCACCAGACATGCAGGACACTTCCACAAGCCGGAGGAGTGTGCATCTGGCTCACAAAGTGTCCACTGAGAAGAATTCTGGCCCTCGGACATATTTACTTAAGGACTCCTGGTGTACAATTAGTTACTCAGTTCATACGCTTTTTAGGTTTAGTGCAGTCACCTACAGTAGGAAGGGGATTCATATTGCCCCATTCGTCATCGTTTGCCTGAAACATGAAACGTGACGAAATAGGGGGTGTACTATCCACTTTTTCCACAAGGGGCATTGGAGTGTTGAATATCTCAAAATCTATGACCACAGCGTCAGTTGTTTTTGAACTGTATTTTATTTGAAGGAAAAAGTGCAATTACATTAAAAAGATGGCTGCACTGGTGCTAATTTCCAACTGTAGTCTTTTTAATTGCACATTTAACATCCACAAATTATAATGACACGATATAAAAAATACATAAAATTTAAATTACATAATGAAAAGCAATTTAAAATACAAGTGCAATACATAGAGAAAGTGCGAGTTACCAATGAGTGGGCGGTCAAGTTACAGTATTTTAGCAGCATCATTTAAAGTGCAGAAGTATATAAAGTGCAGCAGTTTTTATCAATGTCCACGTAACACAGCATATAGTACAGGAGCCATCAGATGGTACCCACAGGGGTATCATCCAATAGCTATATACCCCGCTGGTACTGCATACGTAAACAAGATGGCGATATTACACAATTAGACTGGTACTCTGGTGGCCATCAGACGGTACCCGCTAGGGCAGGAATGTCAAAATCGTTTTCATTGAGGGCCACATGGCAGTTATGAAACCACTTATTTTTTTACAGCTGAAGTTGCGCTCATTAGTGAGAGGCTGCACCTTACTCCGCTCAAGAGGCAAAACAAATGCATACATAAGAAGTTTTTTCCTTATAACAAATATTTTAATTATAAATATTCAATGTGAAAAAAACGAATGTCGTTAAAAAAAATACTAAGGGACACTAAAACACATCAATTGAAGTCACTTTAATCAGCCACTTAGTCTTCTAGCAGCTATAAAGTTATAAAATGATGTTGCTGAATAAAATGTTGACACACACACCGAGGACGGAAGATTCTCAACGCGAGCATTGATCCTGCAGCCGTGGATGGTGTCAGAAAAATTGTATGTAAATTATCAAAAAACTTTCTGTTCTCTGAGTTCCCAATGAACAGACAAGAGGCTGTCTTTGCTACACCAAGCAAAGGCTTGGAAATTTCCATTGTGTAGGATGGGAAGAGACGGGATGGGGGTTATCTATTGTCATCGAAGACCTGCTCAAGCTGAATCCAGGACTAGCCCAAGCCCGAGGCATCTTTTTCTTTTGTGTTAATGTGACCGAAAACAATGATTGTTTACATACTCCCCATTTCTTTGGAAGAAGATGTTGTTGTGTAAACAGGGAGTGTCCAAATAAAGGAGGAGACGAAAACCTTTTTCGTCAGAGCTTGGTGCAAGACTGTACAGAGAGTACAGTTGCCGCGTCTCTCCTCAAAATTGAGTCCAAATTGAATTCTGTCTCTGTTTAATTATTTGCCTCTTGTCTTGTTTAATAGATGTCATCAGTGTTTGAACCTGACATCTTCTTGGTCCTTCGAGCCGGATTCCAACACGTCTGACGATTCCAGCAAGAGTGAGTGAAACCAGAAAGACCATGGCACCCAAATCCTGATTGAAGAACTGCTTTTTCTTCATTTTGGCTGGAATCTGACGACTGACGGAAAACCGAGGACAAGAGGAAGGAATGCAGAGTTCAGTGAGTCCAAATTTAATTCTGTCTCTGTTTGATTCTTTGCTTCTTGTCTTGTTTAATAGATGTCATCAGTGTTTGAACCTGTTTGCACGTCCTTTTAACACACGTTAAATAAAACACAAAATATTGCTCGCAAAACGGTGATGAGTTTTGATAAATCCCATTGTGCGTGTTAATTATATTTGCATCTTCTCCTCCCAGAATTTGCGGGCGTTCTGACGATCAGCATATATTTTCAGGGTATCCATGGAGTCTTAAAAAGTCTTAAATCCAACAATTTAAGACTCACAAAAGGTCTTAAATATGATTTCAAAAGGTCTTAAAACTCAATTTACATTACTTTTGTTTAAAACATGCATAAACTTCTGTCTTGCTGTCAAATATTTCCATTTTTGAGGACGCTATAACCTAACTAGGTAGAAGTAATAAGATTGAGATTATAGATTGACTCCAGTAAGTAACACGAGCAGCAGATTAGAGCAATTTGCCAGAAGAACACGGTATGGGCTTGCTATTTTTTAACATTATATTATTTTACCTGCATGCCGCCTCTCGTCCCTGCATCCTGGAGTCACGCCGACAATGCCACGTGTGACAGACGTAACCAGCATTAATGTGGAAAAAGGGTATATGTTGAAGGAAGTAATTTTCACTCACAAAACCGTTCCTAAAGACTACACTGAAAGTAAACCTTGATGAGCTATATCTGCGTTCAGCCTATTAAGAACACAACACAAGAGGGCTCGGGTTTTGTTTCTGTTTGTTTCTAAAAAGCAATCTTCACATTCATTAGGAGAGTACGCGGAACACGAAGCGAGTGAATAGCTAATTCCACTTGAAAACGTTGCTCATCTAAAAAACACAAGGAGAGGTTCATTATTCATGTAATTAATAATTTTTTTTACCATTCTATTATCAAACTAAGTGATGTAGCTCCATCAAGAAGGCTTCACGCTGTAAAATACAGTATGAATATATAGATGATGTTTAGACCATGGTCTGTAACAATAGAAGAGGGCAGATGAAGGTTGCATGTAATTACATCCACCCCGGGCCTAATTGGGTCACCCTTACAATAAGTGGGCGTTGTGTTCTAGTGTACTTTGTGTTATAACCAGCTGACTGAGGAAATATTTTTTTCACGTTTTCATTTTTATTGGCATAACACAATGCACAACGTTAATAAGTGCATTGCGTTGGTTTGACAAGCATGTTTTAGCACATTGTTTAGCCCAACTGTCACGTCTGTCTTTTCACCAGCTTGGTGCCCAGTTGTCATGGCTGATAAAACACTGCACAGTACACAGATTGTTGCTAATAATGGCATCATCATCCTGCATAACTCACCTTTGTCATGTGTTTGTGCAACGGCTGACAAGATGTAGCACAAGCAAGTACACTAACTTTGTGCACTACATTAACCAGGCACCAAATATGTTTTGTCTTGAGTGTAAGAAGACTTTTTCAAGGCCGGTTTTTGACAGTAGTGAAGTGAAGTGAATTATATTTATATGGCGCTTTTCTCTGGTGACTCAAAGCGCTTTTACATAGTGAAACCCAATAACTAAGTTACATTTAAAGCAGTGTGGGTGGCACTGGGAGCAGGTGGGTAAAGTGTCTTGCCCAAGGACACAACGGCAGTGACTAGGATGGCGGAAGCGGGGATCGAACCTGGAACCCTCAAGTTGCTGGCAGGGCCACTCTACCAACCGAGCTATACCGCCCCACAGTAGCCAAAATGAACCTTGTTTGTTTTAGTCATAGACAATACATGCTCTTGTTCACATCTGTCATCATTTGTAAAACCAACCATGACTTTAACAGGCACAGCTAACAACAAAATGCTCTCATGCATAAACATAATACACCAGGGGTAGGGAACCAATGGCTCTAGAGCCAGATGTGGCTCTTTTGATGACTGCATCTGGCTCTCAGATAAATCCTAGCTGACATTGCTTAACACGATAAGTAATGAATAATTCAGCTGGTAATCACAGTGTTAAAAATAACCATGTATCAATCAGACTACAAAGCCATCAGCAAAACCATGCAGCACCAGAAGTCGCATTAATGGTAAGAAGCATTTTATTTATTATTGGTTACCTTCAGAATAACTGTTATTAAAAAGAAAAAGAGACTTATCATACTGTATTTTTCGGAGTATACAGTAAGTCGCTCCGGAGTATAAGTCGCACCGGCCGAAAATGCATAATAAAGAAGGAAAAAACATGTATAAGTCGCATTTTTTGGGGAAATTTATTTGATAAAACCCAACACCAAGAATAGACATTTGAAAGGCAATTTAAAATAAATAAAGAATAGTGAACAACAGGCTGAATAAGTGTACGTTATATGACGCATAAATAACCAACTGAGAACGTGCCTGGTATGTTAACGTAATATATTATGGTAAGAGTCATTCAAATAACTATAACATATAGAACATGCTATACGTTTACCAAACAATCTGTCACTCCTAATCGCTAAATCCCATGAAATCTTATACGTCTAGTCTCTTACGTGAATGAGCTAAATAATATTATTTGATATTTTACGGTAGTGTGTTACTAATTTCACACATAAGTCGCTCCTGAGTATAAGTCGCACCCCCGGCCAAACTATGAAAAAAACTGCGACTTATAGTCCGAAAAATACGGTATTCTAAAAATGTTGGTCTTACTTAAAAATGCACGCATTTAGTTGTATTCCGTGTTAAAGAATATTATATGGGTCTCATGGAAATACATTTTAAAATATTTGGCTTTCATGGCTCTCTCACCCAAAAAGGTTCCCGACCCCTGTAATACACATTAAGTTGACATGAGGGTCAAACATAGTTCCCACCTCAGTGACCGTGTGAGCAGCTTTGATTGCTCCAAAGCCACTTTTTAACTTCAACAGTGAATGAAGAATAATCTGTTGGACTTTTCAAGTTTGTTGTGAGGTCGTTCCATTCCTTTATCGCTTTATATGAAAAGGCTGATTGTGCAAAAGAGATTTTACATCTGGGTACGCTACACTGCCACCTGGTGGAGGCTCGTGTGTTTCTAGTTGTCACAGCAGATGTAAACTGGACAAAATGCTTAAAGGGGAACATTATCACAATTTCAGAAGGGTTAAATTGATTAAAAATCAGTTCCCAGTGGCTTATTTTATTTTTCGAAGTTTTTTTCAAAATTTTACCCATCACGCAATATCCCTAAAAAAAGCTTCAAAGTGCCTGATTTTAACCATCGTTATATACACACCCGTCCATTTTCCTGTGACGTCACACAGTGATGCCGATACAAACAAACATGGCGCATAGAACAGCAAGGAATAGCGACATTAGCTCGGATTCAGACTCGTATTTCAGCGGCTTAAGCGATTCAACAGATTACGCATGTATTGAAACGGATGGTTGTAGTGTGGAGGCAGGTAGCGAAAACGAAATTGAAGAAGAAACTGAAGCTATTGAGCCATATCGGTTTGAACCGTATGCAAGCGAAACCGACAAAAACGACACGACAGCCAGCGACACGGGAGAAAGCGAGGACGAATTCGGCGATCGCCTTCTAACCAACGATTGGTATGTGTTTGTTTGGCATTAAAGGAAACTAACAACTATGAACTAGGTTTACAGCATATGAAATACATTTGGCAACAACATGCACTTTGAGAGTGCAGACAGCCCAGTTTTCATCAATTAATATATTCTGTAGACATACCCTCATCCGCTCGCAGATGTCTTTGACTTTATCATTGGAAATACATCTGCTTTGAGTGTCGCAGGATATCCACACATTCTTGCCATCTCTGTCGTAGCATAGCTTTCGTCGGTAAAGTGTGGGGAACAAACGTCCAATTTCTTGCCACTTTCGCATCTTTGGGCCACTGGTGCAACTTGAATCCGTCCCCGTTCGTGTTGTTACACCCTCCGACAACACACCGACGAGGCATGATGTCTCCAAGGTACGGAAAACAGTCGAAAAAACGGAAAATAACAGAGCTGATTTGACTCGGTGTTTGTAATGTGTTTGAGAAAATGGCGGATTGTTGTGACGTCATCGCTCCAAGAGCGAATAATAGAAAGGCTTTTAATTCGCCAAAATTCACCCATTTAGAGTTCGGAAATCAGTTAAAAAAATATATGGTCTTTTTTCTGCAACATCAAGGTATATATTGACGCTTACATAGGTCTGGTGATAATGTTCCCCTTTAAGTGGCGCTGGTGCAGTGTTATTTAGGATTCGATGGGCCATTTGTATTAATGCTAATCTTTGAATATTGTATTGACAGTATGGCAGTTATTTGGATTTCTTAAAACGGAACGTAGTCAGACCATTGTGGACCACCTTAGCTGCGTTCACCCGAGCACAGCCATAACTTCCTGGCACTAAACCTGCAGAAAATAGTTCCTCTCACATTTTGGAGCAGAATATTTAAAATGGCCGACTGAATTTGTGGCATTTTGTGATGTTATTTTCAGATACTTTGTGGATTGTAAATACAGTTGGATATGACTTAATGGATACATTGACACACAAATAAGCATATAAAGTCAACTTGTTTTTCCACTCTGGTGGTACTTTTATCCGATACGATATGAGCACAAAACAACATTGTACATGCGTACTTGTATTAGTTACAGTGCACAATATTAGAACCTAGGGCTGGGTTTGTCTCTGTGCGTTATAGAAAATGACTATCGTGAGTATTCGAGTATACGTTCTCACGCAGTTGCTTTTAGCTGCGGGCATTACACTACAGGCCTTTCTCACTCTTTCTTGTCTCTCCTTCTCACAGAGACATAAAACAAGCGCACCTTCTTACATACGTCCCATACTGTCACGCGTGCAACGTCATACGCTCTCGCAGAGCAGAGAGGTAGCAGCGTGGGTAAGGTTAGCTGTGGTGCAAGCGGAGTGGTGCGAGTAGTAATATGAGAGAAAGAAGGTGTGAATCTGGTAACAAATGAAGGAAGAAGAATTAATTCCGAAGAAAAACAGCAGGGGTCCATCGTCTGGCGGTGGTTTGGCTTCAAGCGGGAAGATGTTGAACAGACAACCGTAATATGTCAAGTATGCGGCCAAAGCATTGCTACAAAAAGTAGCAGCACTACTAATTTGTAGCATCATTTGAAAAGTCACCCGCTAGAGAATGAAGAGTGCTTGAAACTACGCATGTCAACATCTCCGGTCGGTGCCACACCAACAAAATGCCCAAGCAACCAGCACTGACTCAATTGAGTCTGGAGTCTTCCATTTCCACATCAACACCGTATGAAAAAAATTGTCAAAAACAGGAGATAACGTCCGCAGGAACCTACCACATAGCGAAGGACATACACTATTTGATTTCCTATTATGCAGCTCATTTTTATTTGACAGTTATTGAAATATCTTGTGTGACATCATGCACAAAAGTGCACTTTATTTGTTTTAAACTATTGTAGTGGCGTTCTGCACAAAAAGTGCACTTTAATTTAGTGTTGTTTTGATAAGTCATCTTAGTGACATCATGCACAAAAGTGCACTAATAGCTTGTTTTAAAATGTCTCTGACAATCTTGCATTTTCTGTTTTGGAAATGACATGAATGTTTGTGCCACTGCTTAATAACTGTTTAATAAATACAGTTTTGGTAAATTGACTTAGTTGTGATTTCCCTCTCTGCATGAAAGTTTAAAATGAGCATATATTAATGCAGTATAAACAAGAATGTTTTAATGTAAACACATAGAATCATCATACTGCTGTGATTATATGCATCAAGTGTTCATTCAAGGCTAAGGCAAATTATCGAGATATATATCGTGTATCGTGACATGGCCTAAAAATATCGAGATATTAATAAAAGGCCATATCGCCCAGCCCTATTAGAACCTATGATGACATTTGTCTTTTCTGACTTATATATGCTGTTTCAATGTTGGATACTCATGTTAAACAATGCCAAAGTGTCAAATCACGAAGTTCTCGCATTTGGCAGTGAGCTTGCACGCAGTTTGATGCTTCTGTTCACGGGGATTTGGAGTATTTTTTTGGACAGTGGTGAATCTGCGATGTCACACATTGACAGATGTACTTATGTGGGCATATTGTCCCTGCAAACCTCTCCCTCTCTGTATACCTGACTAGCTGAGACTGCTGCCGCTGCACCTTCCGTAAATTCTTTCTTCTTCCATGCTCTCCCGCCTGCTAAATGTCTATTAAATAAATACTATAGAATAAATACTAATGTCTTTATTTGTCCACAACGTTTGGGCCACTTCAAAATTGTATCAGCCGCTAAACTCTGATGGGAAAAGAGACGCCATTGGGACATTAGGCTACTACTTGGTTTGGGGAAAAACAAGTGTGACATAAATGCTGCTAAGAGCAGCTTTTGTTTGATGTAGTGTGAGTGGCAAGTGTACCTAGTGTTGTGATTGAATGAATCTATAATGTGTCTGACCCTGACAGAAAAAATATTGGTGATGTTCACTTTAAGATACATATTTCAACAATGTACATTTTCAGACGATAAAGTTTGGTACTTTTGGAGTAGGGTTGTACGGTATACCGATACTAGTATAGGACTGCGGTACTAATGAATCAAAAACGGTACTATACTCTGTTTGAAAAGTAACGGTTCGCCATATTTATTTATTTTTTTTACAGGCATGACGCCGCGTCGTCGTCACGTGGTGAAATAGCTGCTTTTACAAGCATAGGAGCATGTTCGGCAGCGCACAATCACGGAGTACTTACAAGCAGACACAGTTTGTAGACAGAAAAGGGAGAATGGATGCATTTTACCTAAAAAACTGACTATAAAGGTGAAGTTATAACACTGAAACGCCCTCAGGAAGAGGTGCTTTAGGACATGGCTAGCTAGTTAGTGGCTAACGGCCATCCGCAGTTTGCAGTGTTTAAGCTACTTCTAAATCACTAATCCTTGTCTCCATGGCGTCAAATAAAGTATGTTTCTTACAAGTACAGTATCATCCCTGCAGGACGAGGAATAGCTAAACATGCTTCACTACACACCGTAGGAGGATACAATAGCTCACCGGCGTCACAATGTAAACAAATGCCATGGGTGGATCTACACCTGATATCCACTTTAATGATACCAAGTACAAGAGCGTATCTAGTTGATACTACTGTGATTACATCAATATTTTTTATCGTCACAAAATCTTTTCTCTTTTTAAAAAAAAAAATCATATTATACTCATAAACTCTCATGTGTCCCTGGACACATGAGAACTTAAATTATGACTAATGTATGATCCTGTAACTACTTGGTACCGGATCGATACCCAAATTTGTGGTACCATCCAAAACTAATGTAAAGTATCCAAACAACAGAAGAATAAGAGATTATTACATTTTAACAGAAGTGTAGATAGAACATGTTGAAACAGAAAATAATCAGATATTAACAGTAAATAAACAAGTAGATTAATAATCAATTTTTACAGCTTGTCCTTCATAATTTTGACAAAATAATAGAATGATAAATGACACAATATGTTACTGGATACATCAGCAGTCTAATTAGGAGCCTTTGTTTGCTTACTTACGACTAAAAGACAAGTTGTCTAATCTGTTCACTATTTTATTTAAGGACAAAATTGTTCTTGGATTGCAATAAGAAACATATGTTTAATGTACCCTAAGATTTTTTTGTTAAAATAAAGCCCGTAATGCCATTTCTTTGTGGTCCCTTTTATTTAGAAAAGTATTGAGACGTATCGAAATACATTTTGGTACCGGTACCAAAATGTTGGTATCGAGACAAGGGTGGGGCGTGGGTTCATTTGCAATCTGAAAACGCCTCACCACATGGACATCTTGCAGACAGACTCAAAAACGGGTTACAAAAGAGCAAAATACACACAATTTACACCAAAGAACATCCAATACATATTTTCTAGACCACAAGGAAAAGTTTTGATTGTAGAATAAATCATCATAGGTCCAAGAACAATGGTAGGTATAAAAAACACTAACCTATTCAATGTCACAATCTGGTGAGTGTTGCTTGCAGCGTGACCACAAGGATGCAGAGAATGGCAGGCAGAATGCAATTAAAAAGGAATTTAATACTCGCAAGAAAGTGGGGATCTAACAAAAATAGCACACTCAGCATCAGTCTCAAAAGAACAATGATCCAGCACAGAAGGAGGGACCCAGGTGGAACTAAATAGAACTAATTAAACTAGTAACAGGTGTGCTGACAGGACATGGAACAGAAAGTAAAGGTGCTTCAAAACACAGAGACCAAACAGGAAACACCGACAAAACAAGAGCACCCAAACACAAACACAGGAAAACACAAACATGTAGAAAATATTTCCTCTCAAGTCTATCTATGTTTACATTTTTACACTTTGCACTATTTTGTTTCACTTTTTAAATAATTTCTTACGTATTCCTTATTTTTGCACCAAATTAGAGAGGTTGTTTTAAAATGTTGAATGTGATTTTAGAATGGTGTTTACAATTATTAAGATGAAGGCTACATAAAAACTTTTTTTTTTAAACATTAATACATTTTTCTCCTGGTCTCCTGGTATATTCGATAGGTCATAATAAAAAATAAAAATAAATAAATAAATAAAATAAAAATAAATAAATAAATAAATAAATAAAATAAATATATATATATATATATATATATATATATATATATATATATATATATATATTACCGTATTTTACGGATCATAGGGCGCACCGGATTATAAGGCGCACTGCCGATGAGCGGGTCTATTCAGGTCTATTTTCATATATAAGGCGCACTGGATCATAGGGCGCATTAAAGGGGTCATATTATGATTTTTTAATTTTTTTTATTGAAAACACTTCTTTAACATGTGATGGTGGTTCTTTGGTCAAATGTTGCATTGATTATGTTTTACAGACCAATCATTAAGCCCGTTTCTGACAGTCGCTTCAGGATGCGCCGTTTTGTGGGCGGTCTTATTCACGTGGCTCACCTTCGACAGCGTCTTCTCCCCGTCATCTTTGTTGTAGCGGTGTAGCGTGCAAGGACAGGGGTGGAAGAAGTGTCAAAAGATGGAGCTAACTGTTTTAATGACATTCAGACTTTACTTCAATCAATAACGGAGCAGCATCTCCTCATCCGTGGCTGACTAGTGCAACAACAACGCCGGAAATGTGTCCCGTGAAAATCCGTCCAACCGGAACGCTCTAATAACTAAAGTTCCTTGGGTGAATAATGTAAACTCACTACACCGGTATGTTTTAGTGCTTTCAGGGCGAGTTTACTGACAGATATAAGTAAGAACTTTACAGTACTTTATATTAGAAATGGCAACAGCTGAGGATGAATGTCCCATAACAAGAAGATAGACAAAAAGAAGAAGCTTATCGACTACGGTGTCGGCACGGACTACAAAGGCGAGCTTGCACACATTTCCAGGACTTATGCCGATCCCAAATACAGATCAGTAGGTACCAGAAGGTAAGAAAAGTTGCTTTTGCATAATATTGCAAAAAAAAACGCCAGATAATATGTCTTACCTTATACACACATCATAATAATACTTGTATGTTGAAGCACAGTACAATCCATCAAGTGGTGCGGCTTCATAGCTTACCAAAGTCGTACTAAAACATTATGATAGAGTTTTGAGCGCCGTGTGTAATGTTCTATTTTTTAAAAAAATGGAACATATAACATTTTGGTGTTGTTTACTTGAGTCATAGTGCAGTCTACACCTATCTCTTATGTATGACTGCCATCTACTGGTCACACTTAGCATTTCACCATGTACCAAATAAAATAGCATCGAGGTCGGTAAGCACAACCAAAATTATTCTGTACATTAGGCGCACCGGGTTATAAGGCACACTGTCAATTTTTGAGAAAATGTAAGGATTTTAAGTGCGCCTTATAGTCCGAAAAATACGGTAATATCGACCAATATAAAAACACTTGTATGGTGATACAGCCCGAGTACACGCGTTTTAAGACCAATTGTTCACTTGCTCGTGCACTTTAAAGTAAAAATGTGACACAAAACGCACATTGGTTGACATGTCTGCAGTCGACATTCCATTTTATTGACTGTCATCACAGAGGAACGGCTGGGCCGCTAATTTAATCTCACTGAAAAATTATTCCAAGGTGACATTAGTGCCTGCATTCCACATGTTACGCTGTTTTTTTCTCTCTCCCCCCACTCTTTCCGCAGCTTTCATTTTTCATTGTCATTTGAAACTGTCAACCTTTAGTCCTGCGCTCTCGTGTGTTTCTCTTGCTGCGTCCTTGGTCTAAGTACCCACCCCTTCTATTCGGGAGTGCCGTTATTACCACACATGGCTGTTTGCTAGAAGGGGGGAAAAAAACAAAAAGTTAATGATGTTGGCTTGCACTTAGAGCTAATTAGAATTCTATAAATATGGTGGAGGTGGGTGGTGTGATGGATGTAGTGTGTCAGAAGTCTGGTGAGCAGGTAGACGTGCAGGCGATCAATACTGGGATATTGAATGCATAACAGCACGTATGCAACTAATGAACCGACAGTTTTATCTATTAATTACATGTGAGGATATGGACACACACACACACACACACACACACACACACACACACACACACACACACACACACACACACACACACACACACACACACACACACACACACACACACACACACACACACACACACACACACACGGACACACACACACTTTAACATTCTTCTCACTATGTAAAGCCATCCTGTCTTGGCCTGATAATGGACGATTATTTGGCATAACAAATCTGCAAGTGGCGGGTGCATTCGTCTATTTTCGCCCACTCACACTTTATCTCCCCCGGGCCCTGCCTGAGCTTTCATTTACCGCAGGTAATTCTCAAAGCGACAAATTTGATGCTGTATCTGTGGAATGTAATGCGTTTGCTCTTTTGTCGTAAACCGACTGGTGAATTTAGAGAAGAGCATCTGTATCTATTCTGCTGAACACTATGAACGTGGACAGCTTTCTCTATGTACTGGGAAGAATGTGCAGGCAGAAGCTAGGTTAATTAGCCTAATAGCTGGTCCCTCCATTCATCCTGTTCAGGGTTTCAGGTAGCTGGAGACTGCAGATTTTGGGCAAACAACAATCCACGCCAAGGTTGTCAAACTCATTTTAGCTCAGGGACAGCATGGAGAAAAATATATTCCTGCGCCGGCCGGACTGCTAAAATCATGGCATAGTAACTTAAAAATAAAGACAACTTCAGATTGTTTTCTTTGTTTTACTTTGGCCAAACATACAATTGCACAATTTGAAAATGTACACATTACAAATAATAATAAAATCATAATATTTTCTGCTGGATCTACTCTTTATTTTATGCTGCCCTTTTTTTTGCTGCAGCTGTTACATATACTGTAATAGTGTACATGGTAATTGGAATATGTTATATAGTGTATATATTATATCATAATATAATATACTAATATAATATATCAGTACCGTATTTTTTGGAGTATAAGTCGCACCGGAGTATAAGTCGCACCTGCCGAAAATGCATAATAAAGAAGGAAAAAAACATATATAAGTAGCATTTTTTGAGGAAATTTATTTGATAAAATCCAACACCAAGAATAGACATTTGAAAGGCAATTTAAAATAAATAAGGAATAGTGAACAACAGGCTGAATAAGTGTATGTTATATGAGGCATAAATAACCAACTGAGAACGTGCCTGGTATGTTAATGTAACATATTATGGTAAGAGTCATTCAAATAACTATAACATATAGAACATGCTATACGTTTACCAAACAATCTGTCACTCCTAATTGCGAAATCCGATGAAATCTTATACGTCTAGTCTCTTACGTGAATGAGCTAAATAATATTATTTGATATTTTACGGTAATGTGTTAATAATTTCACACATAAGTCGCTCCTGAGTATAAGTCGCACCCGCGGCCAAACTATGAAAAAAACTGCGACTTATAGTCCGAAAAATATGGTATATATTATATACTGTATATATAATATGTAAATATTACATATATGTTATATTTTATATTGCTACTATGGTACATTTGTAGTCTACTTCATACCTTTTGTTTTCGCCCTCTTTTTGTGCCCTTGTGTGCATTAATTATCCTTTTAATCCCTATCCTTTCCATTCTTTGTAACTGAGCTACTGTGTGGAACAATTTCCCTTGGGGATTATTAAAGTTTGTCTGGATAGGCTCCAACACCCCCCGCGACCCCGAACGGGACAAGCGGTAGAAAATGGATGGATGGATGGATGGATAAGTCTAAGTCTAAGTCTGATCCTCTTGGCAAAACACTTCAAGTTGTAATACAATTCTGAGGAAAAAATTGGTGCAGTTTCACGAAGAACTCAATGAACTGAAACTTTGTCTCAGTATATTTACAAAGCCATTAAACTTTAAGCACTTTCTGTTTAGCATTCTAATGTTGGCAGTTCACCATTAGGACGTGTTTGGAGAAGCAACCGAGTGTTTCCGCAATGGTGACATCCGCAACTGCCACAACACATTCATTTATAGTTATTCAAATTTTACAATTACGATAAAGACAAAACAATTATCTAAATGACACCATAACCAAAATAAAAAAAAACATAACTACTATCTTCTTAAACAATTTGTACATGGTAGATTTAATCATGAAATAAAATAGAACAAACAAATGTAAAAACCCACATTTGTACAATGGAGTTTAGGGTGCGCATTGTGCCGTCAACCAATTGCGAGTACTGCACGGAACTCTAATTACAAAGATGATGGTCATGTTGACTTGAGTGTCTGCATCTCACCGTTTTGTTATTTTATCTGTTGAGTGGTTAATTTATAATGAAAGAAAGTATTGTGTGTCGAAAATGCATTAGTCTGCTGCCATCTGCTGCCGGCCACAACAGGACTAGCTGCTTGCTTGCAACTGTGCTCGATTGGATTAACAGCACCCAATCCAGAGGGTGCTTAAAATCAGCTGAAATGTCATCTTTAAACAGTGTCATGTGTGACTTGAGTTACACTTGAATTGCTATTGCGACATCAAGTGGACATATTTAGAACAGCAATTTCTTTCATTAAAAAATTGCAGCTTATCTTTATATGTAGCAAACTCATCTTAAAGCTGTTTGTAGGCCGGGCCGTACATTTGACACCCCTGACCTACGCCATGAATCGGTCACCAGTCAATCACAGGGTACATATAGAGACAACCTTTAAATGGGAACTGCACTTTTTGGGGAATTTTGCCTATCGTTCACAATCAATATAATAGACGGATATATATATATTTTGTTAATGCATTCTAAATATTAAATAAACTCAATCAAAAGTCATCTTATAATGAAGCTCATACGGTAATAGGTTTTATATACATGCTGTAATTATATATGTAATGCAGAGATATTTATAATACCATTTAATACTTAAGTTTTTGCTCATTTTAAGCATACATTTAAAAAGCGCAGCACATTCACTTTTTTTTAACATCACTGATTACTACTCACTGCAGACTTCGTGAGCGGCAACAAACACAATAAAACATTACTTACTGTACAAGGTCTGCTGTCATTAGGATGCCGACTGCTAGGATGTTCATATATTCCCATTTAGATGAAGAATGACTCGTAATCTGCGCAGAGAAAAGGTGGAAGGAACCGAGCGTATTTTTATGTTCTCACCATTCTCAGGGCAAAATTGGCTGTCAAAGTGTTCCAACTTGTTGGAATATGTCTTCGTTTGTCTACTAGCCAGGTGAGAGGCATGATTTATGATCAACAATAAAGTTTGACGAGCAAGGAAACGAGGAAGCAGCTGATCAGTCAATCATGTCAACATTGGCACAAAGCTCATGATCACGGCACCGCTATAAATATTTTGTCTGCGTTAGCGCTTATAATAACAATATCAGTAATACTTGGTTAGTATTCATGTCACGAAATGTAAATGGAGTATGGTTGGCGCTTTTTGGATGTTTATTTTATTAGGTTTTAAGGGCGGAATAGAGGACCTCACATTGGCTCCGTTGTAAGCTGGCTTTTGTTTACGTTTATTTAGAAGTTAGAATGGCTTAACCGAAATTGAAGAAGAAACTGAAGCTATTGAGCCATATCGGTTTGAACTGTATGCAAGCGAAACCGACGAAAACGACACGACAGCCAGCGACACGGGAGAAAGCGAGGACGAATTCGGCGATCGCCTTCTAACCAACGATTGGTATGTGTTTGTTTTTAAGTGTTGTAATGTTTTTAAGCTAAATTATTGGTAAACACAGTTTATGTAAAACAATTTACGTAAAACCGCGAGTAATGAATAAAGTTTTCAACAATTAATATATTCTGTAGACATACCCTCATCCGCTCTCTTTTCCTGAAAGCTGATCTGTCCAGTTTTGGAGTTGATGTCAGCAGGCCAGGGAAGCTAGGGTCAATATTCTTCTCTTGATCATCTTCGGTGGCATAAGGGACGGTAGAAGCGGTGTGAGCCAAGACATCCAGGGGGTTTAGCTCGCTCGTCTGCGGGAACAAACTGCCGCCATTGCTTGCCGTGCTACCGAGGTCCTTTGTCCCTGAATAGCTCACACACTCCGGCAGATTCAATGGGGGTCTGGCGGCAGATTTCTTTGACTTTATCGTTGGAAATGCATCTGCTTTGAGTGTCACAGGACATCCACACATTCTTGCCATCTCTGTCGTAGCATAGCTTTTGTCGGTAAAGTGTGGGGAACAAACGACTGACCATTTTCGTCGGCTTTCCCCACACCCTCGTATTTTGAACAAATTTCGTCCAATTTCTTGCCACTTTCGCATCTTTGGGCCACTGGTGCAACTTGAATCCGTCCCTGTTCGTGTTGTTACACCCTCCGACAACACACCGACGAGGCATGATGTCTCCAAGGTACGAAAAACAGTCGAAAAAACGGAAAATAACAGAGCTGATTTGATTCGGTGTTTGTAATGTGTTTGAGAAAATGGCGGATTGCTTCCCGATGTGACGTCACATTGTGACGTCATCGCTCCGAGAGCGAATAATAGAAAGGCGTTTAATTCGCCAAAATTCACCCATTTAGAGTTCGGAAATCGGTTAAAAAAATATATGGTCTTTTTTCTGCAACATCAAGGTATATATTGACGCTTACATAGGTCTGGTGATAATGTTCCCCTTTAAAAAATAATAATACATCCGTCGTCATGTCTTTCATAATGATTGTGAACGATAGGCAAAATTCCAAAAAAAGTGCAGTTCCCCTTTAACACTAACTCTCACATTAGGCTTTTCGGTTTCTGGAACCTCTGGAACCTATAGGTTCCTGTAAAAGTGTGTGGTTTGTGTGTCCACCGAATTTCACATTTCATTCAGGGTAGTTCATAAAAATCAGGCTGATGACGTATGGAGGAGTAGTTTACCAGTGTTGGGACTAACGCGTTACAAAGTAACGCGTTACTGTAACGCCGTTACTATCGGCGGTAACTAGTAATCTAACGCGTTATTTTTTATATTCAGTAACTCCGTTACCGTTACTACATGATGCGTTACTGCGTTATTTTGTGTTATTTTTTATGTAGTATCGGCTAGAAACTGAGAAGATCTGAGTGTTGCAGCGCTGCTGAAGAGGCGACAAAAAAGAGGCGCGCCGCGCGCTGTCTGTGTGTACGTGTGTGTGTGTGTGTGTGTGTGTGTGTGTGTGTGTGTGTGGGAGGGGGCGTGTCTGTGTCTACTATCAAGACGTCATGGCGAACCCCGAAGCCGAGTTTCTTAAAATGGAGATATTTTCAGTACGTTTCTTTTATCGACCACAAAGAAAAGAACATTTTAGTTGAATGTAAGTTTCAAATATGCTGAAACAGCGACAAATACAACATGCTTCGACGAAGCTAGTAAAGAGACACACACTTCACCTCCACCTCCAACAGCGGCTGGATTTTAATGAGGCACTGCACACTGAAGGTACACACACTCTGTCAATTCTCTTATATACTCTTTCATTTTAAACTTTTAGAGTGTTTGATTATCACATCACTCTAAATGTTTAGACTATAAAGTTCACAAACCTAAAGAGGGATACTAGTGGGCCAGGCTAATATTTCCTTTTCTCTAAACTAAGTGGGGAAATGTGTAGAGTGTTCTGGGCTTCAGACATGATTTTATTTCAGAATTCCTTGAGAAAACGCCTGGTTAGGCTTTATGTATGTAGTGTGTGCCTTTCTTGTTTTACAGCTATGTTGTTATTATGCTGTTTGTTACTTATGTATGTTAAGTTGCAGCTATTTAAAATAGTTTTGTCAATTTGTTCTGGTCTGAAACAAATTGGCCCTTTAAAACATATCTTTGTCTTTGTGTGTTGTATGTAGAGCACATTGCTTAGCAGAGTTCAGTGATGCAAATGCATGTCAAGTTGATCAACAGATTGTATTATTCTCCAGTGCAATAACAGTACTAAAATGAAGGCTAAAAGGGCATTAAATGGGGCCTTAAAAAAAAAAAAAAATACATATAAGTAACTAAATAGTTACTTTTCACAGTAACGCATTACTTTTTGGTTTAAGTAACTGAGTTAGTAACTGAGTTACTTTTGAAATAAAGTAACCAGTAACTGTAACTAGTTACTGGTTTTCAGTAACTAACCCAACACTGTAGTTTACTATGTTTATGTACTGATACCATAAACAGACAATATTAGGTCACATTTCTTTTACTGAAAGTTAAGTAAATAAAATACAAAGCAATGATATACTAAAACATATGACTAAAAAAATAGAGCGTATCGTATTGTTCATAAAAAACTTTGCTTAATTTAAATTTGATGATGAATTCATGAGGGTCAGGCGATTCCTTTTACTTAATTTCAGCTGTAAATAATAATAAAATAATACATGTCAGTGTTTATCTCACGCAGACAACACAAACATAGGATTTAGCGTTAGCTTGTTAGCATTAGCATTCTGTGCACTCAGGTTGAGGCTAATAACTACACAAATAGAGTGTCACTGACTACTTTTACAACATGCTATGAAGTAAATAGTAAATATTTGATGGTATTTACCTTGTGTACCACCTCCTTTTTTCACATTTATCCAACGAAGTCAGAGTAGTAAGCGCCTGATGTCGTTGCTTCGAGTCCGACTTCTTACTCCTTCGTAAATACGTTTAAAAGTGTCCGTCCACTTCTCGTAGCTTCCCGCATCGAAATGAAGTTTGTATGAATAATAAACAACATTAAACAACATTTACTACAGCTGAGTAAAACACTGCAAGATAGTTCCTCTGACCAGCGTTCCTGTGGTGGAAAAGGGCCTCTTGTCACTAAGTGGGGACTGAAGCCACAATCCCTGCATCAGGTGAGTCAACAAATAGCTGCAGGTATTGTCAGCAAAATAGTCTTGTAAATGTTGATAATGATGGTTTAGAGCTGTGCAAGGACTAGTTTTGTTTTATTTATAATCTTCCCTCAGGCAGTATTAGTGGAAGGCACTTCCAGTCAATGAAACTTCTCTTACTTAAGCCTGATTTCTGCTTCCGTGTTGAGACACCAGAGTCATCATTTAACCTCATTTTACACTTCAATGTTAAAAATCTTAAGCTGACATCAACAATGGGTTAGTATACGCTAGTCATATGAAGCAGTGGTCGTCTTTTTACTATTGCATAACAGTTACCGTTGTTAACTAAAACATTGCCTGTAGAGTTAATACAGGTTTTATGATGATGACAATGTGACCCAGAAACAGATTATTTCCATTATTTCCTTTGGGAACCAATATGTTTGTTATGTGAACAAACTGGAGGGCAGCCAGTGTGCCGAAACAGATTGTGTTGGACCTTGTACGTTCCAGACTTGACAGAATGAAGTGTTCTAAAGACCTAAATTCATTCAGTTCCAAAGGCTTATAAAAGGCAAAAACACACTTCAATGGTTCTTCATTGCCCTTCATAAGCCCCATTAGCAGGAAACTATCTGCACCGTAGTCCACAACCATACTAGTTAATGATCAGAAAATGCAGGAGTGTAAACTGCGGAATAATCCTTTACTACAGGATGAATTCTAAGGCATTGTATATTGTTTTGCGGGTTAAGCTTTGAGAATAATCTCACACAAAGTAGTTTGTTAATGGGTAAAGGGATCCCTTCTTTGTCAGTTAAACTTACGTGAGTGCAAAACCTTTTTACATTTCATGAAACAAATTACTGTTACAGAAAATTAATTGACAAACGATATAACAACTTGCAATTACGGAAACCAGAAAGGGAATGTCCCGAATCACAGATGGACAGCAAAGTCAACTAATCATCTTGTTCGTGTGGAGCCTTTACTTCCTCATTCGGCTTCACTTACAGTTTTTTCCAAATTGCTTACACACTAAATTTGAAATGTTCACACAGTTAACAAAGTATACACAGAGTAAACAAAACCACTGTGCAGATTTGCCTAATATTAAGCAGACTCTGCTTCACGCGTACTTGCCAACTCTCCCGGATTTTCCGGGAGACTCCCGAAATTCAGCGCCTCTCCCGAAAACCTCCCGGGACAAATTTTCTCCCGAAAATCTCCCGAAATTCAGGAGGAGCTGGAGGCCACGCCCCCTCCAGCTCCATGCGGACCTGAGTGACGTGCCGACAGCCTGTTTTCACGTCCGCTTTCCCACAATATAAACAGCGTGCCTGCCCAATCACGTTATAACTGTAGAATCATCGAGGGCGAGTTCTTGGTTTCTTATGTGGGTTTATTGTCAGGCAGTTTCATTAAGGTCCTCCCAGCGCGTTAACAACACACAACAACAGCAGTCACGTTTTCGTCTACCGTAAAGCAGTTCGTCTGCCGTAAACAGCAATGTTGTGACACCCTTAAACAGGACAATACTGCCATCTACTGTACATGCATATGTGACAATAACATCTACGGCTTTTAGAAGTGCAGTGCACAACTGCGCACACAACAAGGAGAAGAAGGAGAATGCATCATCAGAGAGGGTGTTCAGCATGGTTAGAAAAATAGTGACAGAGAATAGAACAAGGATGGACAATTCAACCCTTAACTCAACAATGAGTAGATGAGTGTTATGTGTGTGCATATGTGTAAATAAATGAACACTGAAATTCAAGTATTATATATATATATATATATATATATATAATAAAATAAATAAATAAATAAATAAATATATATATATATATATATATATATATATATATATATATATATATATATATATATATATAGCTAGAATTCACTGAAAGTCAAGTATTTCTTATATATACAGTATATATTTATGAAATAATTGACTTGGTGAATTCTAGCTGTAAATATACTGCTCCCCCCTTAACCACGTCCCCAACCACACACCCCCCACCCACCCACCTCCCGAAATCTGAGGTCTCAAGGTTGGCAAGTATGGCTTCACGGTTTTTGCAAAATATTACACACAACGTTTTACACAAACCTTCCCATCTTGCACAGGTGATGTAGATGAGATACTATGGCCTGATTCAGCTAGACGGGCAGGTGATGATTAGAATCAGTGACTGAGGCTTTTGAGTACGCTCTTTCATAGAATTGCTGTTGCCTAAGTCTGCACATGTGGCCTATACTCAATGCTGTCATTTTTACTTATCTCCAGATTTTTTTTCAAACCTTTTTATTTGTCTCAGATTTTAATTTGTACCGCATGTCATTGTTGATTACTGTGAGGTAAAAATAAATATTTTCAGTTTGCACCATCATTGTTGTAACCTGACTCTCGCCAGATCCTTGTAGTTCACTGAGCTCCACACAAGGATGTGGGACTTCTCAATTAGAGATGTATTTCAGAAGGTGGGGCCTTGTAAAAAAATCATTGTATGTGGACAAACCACTTGTCCGTTATCTTGAATGACGTGCTACTTCAACCACTCACATCGAAATCAACCCGTGACGCTGATGAGAGCGACGCTGGGAAATCCAAAACAAATCAGCCGACATATTGGATATCGACAGAGCGAAAAGTGCTCTGTTCATCTTTTAAATAATTAATAATATCATATCCTTTTAAGGCCCAAGCTGTTTGTTTACACGCTTTTTTTTATATTTCTCTTTGCTATTTGGGCTTATTGGACCCTAATTAGAATAAAAACCAAGAATCATCTTTTGATGTGATGTACTTAGTCCATAAGTACACAAACGTGTACTTCATGTTTAGTGACATGCTAATTCATTATTTTTACACTTTTTTTCCCGAATTCCATTGTATGTTATACTCTTTTGACACCACCAGATGGCAGTATAAGTGTCCACATAAGGGCCATAAGACCCAAATTCAGTAGTGTACACAATTTTGGAAATAAGAGCTAAAAGGTGCTGTCCACACATGTGGCCACTAAGGCCTTTTAGAGGATTTAATATTCGATAGATTCGACAAAACAGTTGCAATAGCAGAATCAATGTCAGCACACGACTCCTCGCTGCGTGCCGCCATTGTTGTTTGACTCAAACAGTCGCTTCGGCGCTACGTCACATCTATGAAATCCCGCCCGGCGATCCTGACTGGTTCATTATTTTTTGCTATCTTGAAGGAGTTTAAATTGCCCTCGATCCCAGATCCTTGTGTGGAGCTCAGCGAACTACAAGGACCTGGTGAGAGTCAGGTTATCATTGATGAGCAGTTCTTGAAAAGTTTACAGGATATTTTTACTTTCTCTTTAGGTCCTTACGTTTAGGCCCACTCATACTTGCCAACCTTGAGACCTCCGATTTCGGGAGGTGGGGGGTGGGGGGTTGGGGGTTGGGGGGGCGGGGCGTGGTTAAGATATATATAAGAAATACTTGACTTTCAGTGAATTCTAGCTATATATATATATATATATATATATATATATATATATATATATATATATATATATATATATATAAATAAATTAAATAAATACTTGAATTTCAGTAATCATTTATTTACACATATACACACACATAACACTCGTCTACTCATTGTTGAGTTAAGGGTTGAATTGTCCATCCCTGTTCTATTCTCTGTCACTATTTCAGAACACACACATTACACAAATATACATTATAAAATCAATAAGAAAACGGGAGCTCTAATTTGGGAGTCTGAATTAGGATCAGAAGTTCCTATATAAACATTGCGCACTCACGTCGCCATTTTGTATTGATTACTGCAGCTGTGCACTGGATTCATTCACAAATACAAACTACATCTCACAAACACTTTAGAGTTAGGCTCCACCATCAGAATGTGTACTTAAACTTATAAAGATCACATGGATATTATTCAGTGAGTTGATTCACCAAAACTAACCTGTTATACAGGAGGAAAAAGCACACAGGACGTTTCAATTGTCCACAGACTGGTCGCTCTCATCAGAATGACAATACACTTCCGGTCTGCAGGTGATAGCATTCAATTGGGAAGAAACGCCCTATTGCCCCCTACTGACCAATGTGAATACTGATAAATGTGTAATGACAGCTCCAAAAACGAATTCAAACCACAAAATAAAATAAATAAATCAACACAAAAATGTGACACATTATGGGTTGGTCACATATGCATGTACAGTAGATGGCAGTATTGTCCTGTTTAAAAGTGTCACAACATTGCTGTTTACGGCAGACGAACTGCTTTACAGTAGACGAAAACTTGACTGCTGTTGTTGTGTGTTGTTACCGCGCTGGGAGGACGTTAATGAAACTGCCTAACAATAAACCCACATAAGAAACCAAGAACTCGTCCTTGATCGTTAGCTGTTTATATTGTGAGAAAGCGGACGTGTGAACAGGCTGTCAACACGTCACTCAGGTCCGCATGGAGCTGGAGGGGGCGTGGCCTCCAGCTCCGCCTGAATTTCGGGAGATTTTCGGGAGAAAATTTGTCCCGGGAGGTTTTCGGGAGAGGCGCTGAATTTCGGGAGTCTCCCGGAAAATCCGGGAGGGTTGGCAAGTATGGGCCCACTTCAAAGTAAACAATGACGATTGCTATGGATTTGCATATATATTGTAGCGTAGGACGGGTTTGACAAGTGTCTTTGCTTGAAGAAGTCAAGAATTGCTGACTCAATGTGCGATCATTTGTACTTTTAATGATCACGTCAATTTCTAAACACACACACAAGTGAAAGCAAAGCATACTTAGTCAACAGCCACACATATCACACTGAGGGTGGCCCTATAAAACAACATTAACAGTCACAAACATGCACCACACTGTGAATCCACACCAAACAAGAACGACAAACACACTTCTGGAGAACATCCGCACCGCAACACAACATAAACACAACAGAACCAATACCCACAATCCTTTGCAACACTAACTCTTCCGGGACGCTACACAGCCCCCACTTAGCTGGGTTCGTTGTCCCCAACAGCCCATGCGTTCATCACAAAGTCCCGCAAGTGCTGAGGCAACCGGCGTCGTTGACGCCCCTCTGATGGCGGATGGCTGCTACCACTGTCTGCAGGTAGGTCAAAAGTGGGGGTTACCTCAGCATCCTCGTTGCTTCCTGGGGGTATCTCCCGCTCCGGCAGGGTGCTTGACTCCAAGTTCCCCCGGCTCTGGTCCAATGGCTGGTATGGGGCCAAGCGGTCTCGGTGCAGCACCACCAGCCGGTTACGAGGTGCCAGTCGTATCCGATAGACCACGTCAGACAACTTCTGGAGGACCTTGCAGGGTCCCACCCAGTGGCTAGTGAGCTTTGGGGAGAGTCCTTTCTTTCTCACCGGGTTATAGACCCAGACATGCGCGCCTGGTTCAAAGTCCTGGCCTCGACTACGGAGGTCATATGCCCGCTTCTGTTGGACCCCAGCCTCCGTCAGGCTGGTGCGGGCAAAATCGTGGGCCTCCCGCAGCCGCTCCACAAGGTTGTAGTAGTAGTCCAGGCTCGGTGCTCCTCTCACTTCCGGTTCTGGGGCTGGGCCAAAAACCAAATCAACAGGCGTGCGCAGTTCGTGACCAAACATCAATGATGCAGGGGTGCAGCGTGTGGACTCCTGCACCGCTGTCCTGTAGGCCCAAAGAATGAGTGGGAGGTGTAAATCCCAGTCTCTCTGCTGCTTGTCGGTGAGGATGGCAAGTTGAGTGGCCAAGGTTCTATTAAAACGCTCCACCAACCCGTCACTCTGAAGATGCAGCGGCGTAGTGTGAGTCTTTTTCACACCTAGGCGACGGCACACCTCTTGGAATACCTGGGACTCGAAGTTCCGTCCCTGGTCGCTGTGCAGCTCCTCTGGAGCTCCAAATCGGCAGAACATCTCCGAAACCAATCTCTCTGCCGTTGTCGCAGCGCTCTGGTCGGGTATCGCATACGCTTTTGGCCATTTCGTGGAGTAATCCATGGCCACCAAGATGTAACGGTTTCCGCTATCAGTGACCGGAAATGGGCCTAGAATGTCCACACCCACTCGTTCCATGGGGGCCCCCACCTGGAACTGCTGTAGGGGAGCATGGGAGCGGCGTGTGGGGCCTTTCTTTGCTGTGCAGGCATCACAGCGGTGGACGTGCATCTCCACGTCACGGCGACAGCCTGGCCAGTAAAAGCGCTGCCTCAGTCGGAGCAAGGTCTTGGTCACTCCAAAAGGGCCAGTCCCTGGGAAGCCATGCATCACTTCGAGGACCTGAGGCCGCAGCACACGGGGCACCACGAGTTGGAGGGCAGCATGTTGTCCTGTCGGGGCTTCCCAGCGACAATACAGCAGGTCGCAAGACAACAGGAGGCTGTCCCACTGGGAGTACAGTGCTTTGGTGTCAGTGTCCAAGTGCACCACTGTGGCCCATTCCGGTCGCTGCTGTGCCCCCACCCAGCTGCGAGCTCTCTCAAGCACTGGGTCTTGTCTTTGATGGTCGATCAATTGTTGGGGGGTGAAGCTGTCCAGGTCGACTGAGATGTCATGTTGCCTGACTGCAGCTACTGATGGGTCTGGCATGCACCGCTTTTCGGCCCGCTGGCAGAAACGACACGCCTCCTCACAGGGCCGTCTGGACAGTGCATCAGCGTTGCCGTGCAGGCGGCCTGGTCGATGAGAAATCGTGAAGTCATATTCCTGCAAGATCTCGACCCACCTGGCCAGCTGCCCCTCGGGTTCCTTGAAGTTCAGCAACCAGGTGAGGGAGGCGTGATCCGTCCGCAACACAAACCGTTGACCATAAAGGTAGGGACGGAAATGACGAAGGCCCAGGACAATTGCCAACAATTCCCGCCGGGTGACGCAGTAGTTCCGCTCTGGCTTGCTCAGCCCCCGACTGTAAAAGGCCACGACCTGCTCACCGTGATTCCCTTCCTGTGACAGCACAACCCCCACGCCGACATCACTGGCATCTGTATCAACCACGAAAGGTCGGCTGGGGTCTGGGTAGGCCAACACTGGGGATCGGACCAAGGCCTCTCGCAGCTGTGCAAAGGCCTCATTGCAGCTGTCAGTCCATTCAAATAACTGTCCCTTGTGTGTGAGCTGGTGCAAGGGGCCAGCAATGGTTGCAAAGTCTTTGATAAATCTCCGGTAATAGGATGCCAGTCCCAAGAAACTCCGCAACTCTTTAACATCCCTTGGCGCCGGCCAGTTACGGACAGTGGCAACTTTGGCTGGATCAGTGGCAACACCTTGCCCACTGACGACATGCCCCAGGAAGGAAACTTCACGCCGAAGCAAATGGCACTTTTTAGGATTCAATCGCAGCCCAGCCTGACGAATGGCCTAGAACGCATGCTGGAGGTTCTGTAGAGCCCCCTTAAATCCTGAAGCATGCACCAGAAGGTCATCCAGGTACACCACACAGCGATCACGGGGGATGGATGCCAGCACTCTCTCCATCAACCGCTCAAACGTGGCAGGTGCATTGCAAAGCCCGAACGGCATCACCTTGAACTGCCAGAGTCCTTGACCTATTGTGAACGCTGTCTTTGGTAGAGCTTCGGCGGCCAACTCCACCTGCCAATAGCCACTGCGGAGATCCAGGGAGCTGAACCAGGTGGAGCCAGTGATGTAGTCCAGCGTATCATCTATGCGCGGCAACGGGTAGGAGTCCTTGCGTGTTACATCGTTGAGCCGTCTGTAGTCGACGCAGAACCGCCACGAGCCGTCCTTCTTCTTGACCAGAACTGCGGGTGCTGCCCATGGACTGCTGGAGGGCTCGATGACGCCCGCCTGGCGCATCTCCTCGATTTTGTCTTGGACAGCCACTCGTTTGGCAAGGGGCAGACGGCGTGGGTGTAGCCGGATTGGTCGTGCGTCTCCTGTGTCGATGTCGTGGAGTACGAGACTGGTGTGCATGCAGTCTTCATCTTTCGCTGCAAAAATGTCTTGGAAGGCATTCAGTAAGCTTTTCAGTCGCTCCTGCTGGGTGGTATCCAGGCCTTGACTGCTTCGCTCAAACAGTTCTGCAATAGCCTGCTGGGTCTCTATAGTAGGCGGCCTATTAGTAGAAGGGTTAGGTTGAGACTGGTCCACCATGAAGGCCGTAGCCGCGGATGGCTCTGTGGGGGCTGTCACTCTGCAGGCGCCTGGCTCATCAGTACCCTGGAGGACAACTGTTTTCTCACCAAGATGAAGCATGGCCCTAGGCACATCGAACACAGCTCTCCACATTTCCAACAGGTCAAGCCCAACAATGCAGGGGTCTTGAATGTCAGCCAGCCAGAATGGGTGTCGTCTCTCTTGATCTGCCACCTTAATGCACACTGTCCCTTTGCCCAGCATGGCAGCCTTGCTCCCTGTGACGGTTGTAATTCGGGCGTTGGTGATAGTCCAGCCTGATGGCAAGCTGTGTTGCAAGTGGGGAAGGACACCCGGCCGGATGATGGAGATAGTGGACCCCATGTCAACCAGGGCTCTGCAGACTGTTCCATCAAGTTCACATTCCAGGTATAGCCCCCGGGCCCTGCCCAGGCGGCCCAGGCGCTGTGCGTCACATTCGGGTACAATGGAAACCATCCCGGGTGTCAGTTCCCCGACAGTGACACCCCTCTCTAGTTTGACGACACCTCAGCGGCAACATCAATGGGGGCAGGGGCTGGACAGTGTCTTGCAATGTGGCCAGGGACACCGCAGCGGTAACAGTTCACTTCGGTCTGCCTTCTCCGGAAGGAGCGTGGCCGTGGCGTTGCAGTCACTTGGTCGGATCCCTCTCGTTCTGTCCCGTCCCATCCAGCCTGCCGGACTCGCGGAACATCACGGCGGCCATCTGGACACAGGACGTGCTCCACACGTTCGGCTTCAGTCAATGCGGCAGAGAGAGAGTGTTTAGCAAACAGTCTGAGATGTTCCCGAAGTCAATCAGGCTGTAGACCACGGACAAAGGCTTGCACGGTGAGCTCTTCCTGTAATACTTCTGGAAACGCTGGGTGGCCCCTTCGCACCAGACAGCGAAGGTCCGCAGCATAAGCTCCGAGACTTTCTCCCAAAAGGCGTCGCCGCTTGTACAGCTGCTCTCGTGCTTCGTCTGCATGGATTGGTCGCCCGTAATGTCGTTGAAGAGCCTCACGTATGGCCCCCCAATCAGCCAATTCCTCCTCTTGTAAATCGACCAAACACTGTAGGGCTGGGCCTTCCAGGGACAGCGCCACATGCCCTGCGGTTGCCACATCAGACCAGCCATTCAAACGTGCTGCTAGCTGGACCTGGAGAAGGAAGGATTCAATAGAGCCTTCTCCACTATAGTAAGGAAGCTTTAGTGTGGCGATGCTTGGCCTGTAGTCATCTCGCAGGGAATTTGTGTCCACCATCACCGCAGGAGAGGCACTTCTTCGCCAGGCACTCCTTCCCACATGAGGCGCACTTCTTCCATCTGGCTGAACTTCCAATCTCATTCCATAATTTTGAGCTTCCATTCTTCCTCCAAGTGGATGGACCTCCTGTCCACTAGGGCGGCGCAGGTTCCTCTCATTTACTTGTTGATGAGGTAGTTGAGCCTCCAATCCACCAGGGTGGCGCTTGTTCCTTTCCTCTTCCTGGTGACGAGGTAGGTGGTCTTCATCCGGAAGTGCATTCTCCCAGCACCTGATAAGATCTTCAAGCTTCTTTGAGAAAGTCATCCCACTTCTGACACCAATGTAGCGTAGGACGGGTTTGACAAATGTCTTTGTTTGAAGAAGTCAAGACTTGCTGACTCAATGTGCGATCATTTTGTGCTTTTAATGATCACGTCAATTTCCGAACACACACACACACACACAAATGAAAGCAAAGCATACTTAGTCAACAGCCACACATATCACACTGAGGGTGGCCCTATAAAACAACATTAACAGTCACAAACATGCACCACACTGTGAATCCACACCAAACAAGAACGACAAACACACTTCTGGAGAACATCCGCACCGCAACACGACATAAACACAACAGAACCAATACCCACAATCCTTTGCAACACTAACTCTTCCGGGACGCTACAATATCTTGTGAAGTTAAAGTAATCATTCATCACATATGCTAAAAAGATCGGGAAAAATGCTCCAAACATGTGATTTCTTACAGTAAAATAGTTTGTTTTCTTACCAATGTGTTGTGTATTTATCACTGTTCTGGGTAACTCACTCCAATAGTGTCTTATCATTTGAAGTCTGTGTGAGTGAGATGAAAATAAAACTACATTTTTACAAATGCTTGCTTTATTTTGATGAATGGGCATATGTTTTGACTGAAGTGTGTCGTTTTGCAAATCCATCCATCCATTTTCTACCGCTTGTCCCTTTCAGGGTCGCGGGGGGTGCTGGAGCCTATCCCAGCTGCATCTAGGAATTAAGAATATTTAATGTGGTGTTTGGAAAAGTGTGTATATCTTTTGAAAAAAAAATAGTGTGTAATCAAATGGAAAAAACGGCAATGTGTTTTCTGAAATTGTAAATTGTTTCCCTATTTTTTTTTATAAATTGTTTCCCTTTTTGTTAATGTGTTTTCTGAAGTTATAAATTGTTTTCTTTTCTATCTATGTTTGTTTTTGAAACTATACATTTTTCTCCTTTTTGTTAGGGTTTTCTGAAATTATAAATTGTTTCCCTTTTTGTTGATGTGTTTTCTGAAATAATGTTTTTTGAACTGTAAATTGTTTTGATTTTTGTTTATATGTTTTCTGAAATTGTAAATTTTTTTTTCTTTTTGTTAATGTGTTTTCTGAAACTGTAAAATGTTTTTTTGGAGTTATAAATTGTTTTCCATTTTGTTAATGTGTTTTCTGAATTTGCAACTTTTTTTTCTTTCTTTTTGTTAATGTGTTTTTTGGAGTTATAAATTGTTTTCCATTTTGTTAATGTGTTGTCTGAAATTGCAACTTGTTTTTTTTCTTTTTGTTAATGTGTTTTCTGAAACTTGTGTCTTTTTTAATTTGGTTTGCATAATTGTTGCATAACTGTGTTGTCTTTTTTTAATTTTATTTTCTGTAATTGTGATTTGTTTCATGAAATGTAAAAGTCCTTTGCACTTCCAGGCCACCGTACTTTTGTGACCTTTTCATTTTGAAGTATAGAATGGGTATTAATGTAGTCTTAACCTACATGTAATCCAAGATTGAAATGTTAGCACTTGTGATTTTTTCCGGAGAAGACAGATCCATAAAAGAAGAGGCACAGTTCTAGTAATAGGTATTGAAGAAAACTCATTCGTAAAAGAGAACTTGGGGGAAAAACGTTAAGCTGAATGTTTTGTCAACTTGTCGTTTTAAAGGAAAGGGGAACAATGACTTGTTGGTGAATTTAGAGTTCAAGTTAAAAACACGTTTGACTTACTGCTGAAAAAGTGAAGCTTATGAGTGTGCATTAGGAAGAAAGCAGTCTTGCAAAGTTCCAACGTTGCACAGTCACATGCACTAAAACAGTTAGATTCCCAAAATAAATCAGTCCCTGCATTTTTCACACTTGTATGTGAAGTCCTAGTTTACATGCACTCGCTCTCATTCCATCACTAGCTCAAAATTGCACACCTCTGAAACGCTAACAAGGTGTTTCTGTTCATCTCATGTTACGCGTTAAATGGGGCTTCTTCTAAAATGTTATGCCCCTTATTTTATTTTATTTTTACCTTTATTTACCCAGAAAAGATCTGTTGAGATTAGAATCTCTTATTTTCATGTTGTAGAGCAGTGTTTTTCAACCACTGTGAGATACAGTCTGGTGTGCCGTAGGAGATGATCTAATTTCAGCTATTTGGGTTAGAAATATTTTTTACAAACCAGTAATTATAATCCGCAAATAATGTGCCGTTGTTGAGTGTCTGTGCTAGTCTAGAGCTCAGCAGAGTAACCGTGTAATACTCTTCCATATCAGTAGGTGGCAGCAGGTAGCTAATTACTTTGTAGATGTCGGGAACATGGTTTGTCATGATCACACACAATATGAAGACGCCAGCGGGAGGCAGTGTGCAGGTAAAAAGGTATCTAATGCTTAAACCAAAAATAAACAAAAGGTCAGTGCCCATAAAAAAAGGCATTGAAGCTTAGGGATGGCTATGCAGAACAAAACTACAACTGAACTGGCTACAAAATAAAGAAAATCAGAATGCTGGACGACAGCAAAGACTTACAGCGTGTGGAGCAGAGATGGCGTCCACAAAGTACATCCGTACATGAGAACAATGTCCACACAAAGAAGGACAGCAACAACTGAAATAGTCTTGATCGCTAAAACAAAGCAGGTGCGGGGAATAGCGCTCTAAAAAAGACATGAAACTGCAACAGGAAAATACCAACAAAACAGGAAACGCCACCAAAATAGGAGCGCAAGACACTGCACACAGGAAAACACCAAAAAACTCAAAATAAGTCACGGCGTGACGTGACAGGTCGTGACAGTACTTTGAGACAAGTATAGTGAAGCATGGTTGGTTATGGTTTAAATTCATATTCAACAATTGGTACGACGACTTTTTATTGTCAATATCGAGTTCAATTTTTTAATGATTTCTGCTGGTGGTGTGCCTTCGGATTTTTTCAATGAAAAAAATGTGCCTTGGCTCAAAAAAGGTTGAAAAACACTGTTGTAGAGGGCTGGAAAATTAATCCACCAGCAGACTGCCGTATGTATAGACAGCCAAGCGATGAACGTGTACACAGTGCTTTGGAAGTTTCAGCCTTTTGTAAGTGAATTAATGGTCTGTTTAATTTGGCTTTTATTTGATAAAAAAAAGTTTTATAATGTCAAAGTGACAAGTGGGTTAATGAGACATATGATTAGATCTGCTTCAACCTGCCTCTGGAGATAATATTTTCAAGCGACTCCAAGCGTACAACAAAACCTAAAAAGAACTGGTTTAAAGACAACAGGGTAATTGTTTCAGATGGGCCAGATCTCAATTTGTGTGAATTTGTGGCAGACTTGTAAAGATTTGTCCATGCCAGATCCCCAAGCAACAGCCTGAGCTGTTTTGCAAGAACAAAATAGAGGGAAGTTGCTGTGGCCAAATTTGCCAGCCTGATTGAGACATCCACACAGACTCGGTGCTATAAATGCAACCAAAGGTGCATATACTAAACACCAACCTGAAGGGTATTTATTTACAAAACCAGTGAAGTTGGCACGTTGTGTAAATCGTAAATAAAAACAGAATACAATTATTTTCAAATCTTTTTCAACCTATTTTCAATTGAATAGACTGCAAAGACAAGATACTTAACGTTCGAACTGGTAAATGTTGTTAGTTTTTGCAAATATTAGCTCATTTTGAATTTGATGCCTGCAACATGATTCAAAAAAGCTGGCACAAGTGGCAAAAAAGACTGAGAAAGTTGAGGAATGCTCATCAAACACTTATTTGGAACATCCCACAGGTGAACATTCTAATTGGGAGCAGGTGGGTGCCATGATTGGGTCAAAAAGCAGCTTCCATGAAATGCTCAGTCATTCACAAACAAGGATGGGGCGAGGGTCATCACTTTGTGAACAAATGCGTGAGCAAATTGTCCAACTGTTTAAGAACAACATTTCTCAACGAACTATTGAAAGGAATTTAGGGATTTCACCATCTACGGTCTGTAATATCATCAAAAGGTTCAGAGAATCTAGAGAAATCACTGCAAGTAAGCGGCAACGCTTACGTCCCTCAGGCGGTACTGCATTACAAAGCGACATCAGTGTGTAAAGTATATCACCGCATGGCCTCAGGAACACTTCAGAAAACCTTTGTCAGTAACTACAGTTTGTCGCTACATCTGTAAGTGCAAGTTAAAACTCAGCCATTTATCAACAACACCCAGAAACGCCGCTGGCTTTGCTGGGCTCGAGCTCATCTAGTTTTGTAGATATACCACAGAGCTGTAGCTATCGAGTGTTCTGTGTTTTCACGAGTCCACATTTCAAATTGTTTTTGGAAACTGTGGACGTCGTGTCCTCCGGACCAAAGAAGAAAAGAACCATCCAGATTGTTATAGACGCAAAGTTCAAAAGCCAGCATCTGTGATGGTATGGGGGTGTATTAGTGCCCAAGACATGGGTAACTTACACATCTGTGAAGGCACCATTAATGCTGAAAGGTACATACAGGTTTTGGAGCAACATATGTTGCCATCCAAGCGACGTCTTTTTCATGGACGCCCCTGCTTATTTCAGCAAGACAATACCAAGCCACATTCTGCACTTGTTATAACAGCATTGCTTCATAGTAAAAGAGTGCGGGTACTAGACTGGCCTGCCTGTAGTCCAGACCTGTCTCCCATTGAAAAAGTGTGGCGCATTATGAAGCCTAAAATACCACAACAGAGACCTCTGACTGTTGAACAACTTAAGCTGTACATCAAGCAAGAATGGGAAAGAATTACACCTGAAAAGCTTCTAAAATTGGTCTCCTCAGTTCCCAAACGTTTACTGAGTGTTGTTAAAAGGAAAGGCCATGTAACACAGTGGTAAAAATGCCCCTCTGACAACTTTTTTGCAATGTGTTGCTGCCATTAAATTTTAAGTTAATGATTATTTGCAAAACTAAATTAAGTTTCTCAGTTCGAACATTAAATATCTTGTCTTTGCAGTCCATTTAATTGAATATAAGTTGAAAAAGATTTGCAAATCATTGTGTTCTGTTTTTATTGACCATTTACACAACATGCCAACTTCACTGGTTTTGGGGTTTGTAGTTAGCGTCTACTGGAACACAAAATAAGCCCCCTTACGACTCCAAAAGGGACAAGCGGTAAAAAATGGATGAATGGAATTGTTGGCGGCTGGCGGTGTGATCCTAGAATGCAACGACAGGAGGCAACCGGTAGGGAAAATTAGGTTTTCTTAAGGAAACCAAGGAAAAACACCAGTTCGGCAGTAGATCAGGAATAATGATAAATGATAAATGGGTTGTACTTGTATAGCGCTTTTCTACCTTCAAGGTACTCAAAGCGCTTTGACACTACTTCCACATTTACCCATTCACACACACATTCACACACTGATGGAGGGAGCTGCCATGCAAGGCGCTAACCAGCACCCATCAGGGGCAAGGGTGAAGTGTCTTGCTCAGGACACAACGGACATGACGAGGTTGCTACTAGGTGGGGATTGAACCAGGGACCCTCGGGTCGCGCACGGCCACTCTTCCACTGCGCCACGCCGCAAAATAAGCAAAAACCTTTTACAAAAGCATGTAAAAAAAATAGCAAAATACTCACAAACAGTATGCAAGCATACACACCCATGTACCAATATGCAATAACCCAGCACTTTCTACAGTCTGATAAACCCTCCTGATTGCCAATCAGGGACGGGTGAGAACGCCAGTACTCTGAAGCAGAGGTCAAGTCACTACAAGATAGGTAAGCAATGAAAGTAGAACGAAAACAAGAGTGCTGGACCGGAAGTGAATACAAGAACCAAGAAAAACACAGAAAATAATGACCACACGTGTAAACCAAGAAAAAAAGGCATGATGGAGCCAATCATCAACCAATCAATATTTTGGTATCGGTACCGGCACCAAAATGAGTTTGATACCTTTTAAAACAAAGTGACCGCAAAAACGTCATTATTGGATTTAATTGAACAGAAACCCTTTTTTAAGAAGCACGTATTCTTTACATTAGTTTTAGGTGATGATGCAACATATTTGTGTATCCAATCAGTCCAACACCAAGTAGTTACAGGGTCATACAATGGTCATCAAGGTCGTCGCTGGGTTTTAAGAACAGGGGAGTCTTGGACTCTAGGAGATTCACATGGTGCTGACACTCACAAGAGGTGGTGGAGGGATTGTTATTAATGTATCATCATTTCAGATGATAACTATGCGTGAATGAGCTCGGTTCCATTTCTTTCAGAGCCAAAACAAGTGACAGAAATCCATCAGCATCAAACTAACAATTTGACTTGGTTTGCTAGCCAGGTTTTATTATATATCAAAACAGGGAGTATCTGGTTCATTAATTACATTGGGACTGTTAGTCGTTAGCTCTTAGCTGGAGCTAATTGTTACTTCAAGCTGTTGTAAAAACTTACTCTCTTGATAAACTTCCGTATGTCCATCTTGTAGGCTCGTTCTCTTAATGCTGCTGCTCTCTCTCTGGCTCTGGCTGTGTGCAGCACTGGAGCAGGGCCCTAAACTAGGATTTGACCAGTGACGTGCAGTCAGGGGAGGCAGGTGAGGCAGTGCCTCACGTGCCATCATGGAAAGAAAAAAAATGTAAAAAGAAAAAAAAAGTAAATAAATTGTTATATGTATTCAGTGATTATACTATAAAGTTATTTTCCATTTAACTTCACCAGTTTTAGATTATTTTTATTCAAAAATCGCTGAATTTTTACATTTGCCGTTCAAATACTGAGAAGAGACTTGCGGTGAGTCAGCAGCCAGTTGAGCCTCACCATGGATTGCGCAATGACTCGGCTAACTGCTGGTCTGCTGTGCAGTGAGACCGTATTGCTATATGAATTATATTATACATTTCCATAGTTTAGTTAGCGGAGGTGTATAATGTACAGTGTATTTTGTCAACAACTGTATGTGTGTAACGTATTTCTTGTGCTGAGCAATCATAAAACGGCTGTGAAGACGCACTGGGCGAGGCATGCAGTTCTCCCGCCTCATGGTGGTAGAGGGCGCTAGTGATCCCAGGGATCATTCTTGCGACTACTCGGCTGCAGAATAAGTGACAACAAGCTAGCAGTACTCTGACTCGCCACACTGGGAGAAGTGCGAGCAGACACATGTCTCTCCAGCGGAAGCCAGCCTTCCCCCCCCCCTTTTTTTCAAAACTGTATTTATAACAAACATGGCATTTTTATTAGAGTAACCCAGTATTTGTGGGTGTGTTTTGTCAGATGCAAAAATATTGTTTAATTGCTTGCAATAACATTAACCCTTATATTATGTTAAGGGTCAATTTGACCCATTTCAGTTTTTGTGTTGATCAAAGTACTGGTTATCCTTTCTTTTTCTTGCTGAAATTTGGTGACTTTTCCTCATCTAGGGTCATGAACTGGTGTGTAAAATCTGGACACTGATGTGTAGTGGAATGTCTATCTAGAGTTTTATACAAAGATGATGTTGCTGGGTCATTTTGACCCAGACGCTTTGATGTGGGTAAACAGCTGTTCAGATCCAAAATAAACATGTCTCTATGATGTACTTTTTACATTGATGTACAATTGTTTGTAGTTTGATTGCCTCTGAGACCCAGAGCCAGGTGTGTGAAGAGAGGGAACTTTCTCACACTTGTCCTTGTCACTGTTCTCATGTCATCTCTTTGACAAACTCACCAAAAATGAGCTCCAGAATGATGACATCTGAGGAGGCTTTATCACTGATTTTTAACTGGGATAGTGATGTAGAGAGATTTCAGAAACAGAGGATTTTTCAGAGACAGAGGACAATGTTATTGCTGATCCAGATTGTCAATTTTCCTACGATGAGGAGGATTCAGAGGACAAGTCTGCCGTTGTTCCTCCAACAGATGAAAACCAAGGAATGCAGCAATCATCATCCACAGAGGGGACATGGGCATCTAAGGACGGTAATATAAAATGGTCAACATCACCACACCCAAGCCGAGGCAGACTATCATCTTCCAATGTGATCAAAATGACTCCCGGTCCTACAAGATTTGCTGTCACACGAGTTGATGAGATTCAATCAGCATTTCAGCTCTTCATATCCCCACCAATAGAGAGGATTATACTGGAAATGACCAACTTGGAGGGGAGACGTGTGTTTCAAGAGAAATGAAAGCCACTGGATCAGACTGACTTGCATGCTTACATTGGAGTTCTGTTATTAGCTGGAGTGTACAGGTCAAAGGGAGAAGCCACTGCAAGTCTATGGAATGAAGAGAATGGAAGGCCAATCTTTCGTGCAACAATGTCTCTGGAGACATTCCACATGATATCTCGTGTGATCCGCTTTGACAACCGCGACACCAGAGCTGGTCGACGTGAAAGAGACAAACTAGCTGCGATCAGAGATGTGTGGGATAAATGGGTTGAAAATGTACCTTTGTTGTACAATCCTGGTCCTCATGTTACTGTAGATGAGCGTCTTGTTCCATTCAGGGGGCACTGTCCTTTCCGACAGTACATGCCCAACAAGCCCGCCAAGTATGGCATCAAAATATGGGCAGCCTGTGATGCAAAATCCAGCTATGCATGGAATATGCAAGTATACACTGGAAAGCTACCTGGAGGAACATCTGAGAAGAATCAGGGGATGCGTGTGGTGCTGGAAATGAGTGAAGGGCTGCAAGGTCATAACATCACATGTGACAATTTCTTTACATCCTACCGCCTTGGAGATGAACTTCAGAAGAGAAAGCTGACCATGTTGGGAACAGTCAGAAGAAATAAGACACAACTTCCCACCGAAATTCTGAAGATTTAGGGCAGACCTCTGCATTCCTCAATATTTGCTTTCACTGAGAAAGCAACAGTTGTTTCATACTGCCCAAAGAGAAACAAGAATGTTCTTGTACAATGCAGACAGATGCATCTCTGAGCACAAGAGAAGACATGAAGCCACAAATGATCCTGGATTATAACTCCACCAAAGGAGGAGTTGACAATCTGGACAAAGTCACAGCAACATACAGCTGCCAGCGCAAGACAGCCCGTTGGCATTTGGTGATTTTCTACAACATTGTGGACAAGTCTGCTTACAATGCCTATGTCCTGTGGACTGCAATCGACCAGAAATGGAATGCCGGCAAATTGTACAGACGTCGGCTTTTCCTGGAAGAACTCGGCAAAGCACTTGTCACTCCCAAGATCCAGACGCGAGCCAGGCCAGCTCGATCCCCAGCAACTGCAGCTGTCATTGAAAAGGTCAAACTCAGGTCACCCAACCCAACCTCACCCAACCAACATCCAGTGGACACAGGTGGAAAGAAAAGGAAAATATGCCATGTATGTCCCTCCCGAGAGGACAGTAAAACAAGTACCTCTTGTGTGAAATGCAAGAATTACATCTGCAGAAAGCACACAGTAACATTCTGTCCATCATGTGGAGAGCATTGAAAATGTTAAAGAAAATTTGGAGAGCATTGAAAATGTTGAAGTTCGCTGGGATGAAGTTAAAGTTGAAGTTAAAGTATTTCTTAAATATAGTGTTGGAATTAAAAATGTATTGTATGTCACTTTTCTAAATGTTTATATAACCTAAAATAAAGTTGTTATTGGTTTAACCTGTTTTCTTGACTGTTTTGAGTGCATTTACACAGTACGGGTCAAAATGACCCGCAACATAATCAATGTAATTTTTTTTCAACATAATACAATGGTTAAATCAAATGAATGTGTCTGCCAATATGGAGGATTATATACTGTATCCAAGATGAAATACTTCTCTAAACTGGACTTTAAGACAAAATTAATGTGATCATACAAAGTAGGTTTTCATGGAGGATAGCTATTGCTGCTTCAGATACAAGTACAGAAAGGTAAGATACACTCACAATACCTGATTTATTTTGTTAAAACCAAATGGGACCAAAAAGTATTTAATAACAACTTTATCAAATACTTTTTGGACCCATTTATCATATCATAATATCATTATGATAATGTTTTTTATGAAAGCAAATAAATCCCTTCTTTTTCTTGTTATTCTAATGTGCAACCTAATGATTAGAGCTACACGTATGAATTTAAGTAAAAAAAACAACAAAAAAACCCTTTACCTCACCTGGTGTATAGTTCACCGCACGTCACTGGATTTGACAAATACCGAGGTTTAAAAATTGGTGAAATCATGTGTATCCCAGCATCATATAAAGCAGGGGTGCCCATTACATCGATCGCGAGCTACCAGTCGATGGTGGAGGGTGTGTCAGTCGATCGCCAGCCAGACATTAAAAAATAAACTTAAAAATTAGCGATCATCAATCTTCACCAGGATGTCACTTTCGTCACTTGATTGACATTCACGGCACCCGAGGCTCTTGTTAGATGACGCTGGCTGCTGCCAGATTATTATTAAGAAAAAATGACCGACAGGAAGGTGAGAAACACTTTTTATTTCAACAGACTCTCACGCCGTACCTGCTGTCAAAACTCTAAAGACCGACTGCACAGTTCCTGTCTTCACAATTAAAGCCCTGCTCCATCCTGCCTGCGCTAACAAAATAAGAGTCTCACAAAGTTAGCGTGCACAAGCTAGCAAGCTACGTAGTTTGCCGCCAATGTATTTCTGGTAAAGTGTATAAAAAGGAGTATGGAAGCTGGACAAATAAGATGCCAAAAACCAACCACTTTCATGTGGTATTGGACAGATAGGAGGATTTTTTTTCTCCTCCATTTGAAAATGCGGACGCTATCATCACTACTGTTAGAATAATTGTTTCTAAGTTATCACAAAAACTTTGTGTTACATTGAGTGCCTGGTGAGAAACAAAAGCTGTCTTTGAAACCTACCAAGAAGAAGGCTCGTAAAACTCCATTGTGTAGGGGGGGGGGAAGCAAAATGAAGGTGTTCTGTTTTCTTTCATGTATTGTAATCAAACAGAAAGATATTGTCTGACCCAAGTACTACAAAAGCGAAGAGGAAGCAGGACCAGACTCCCCTTCGGGCGACCTCTTTTTGAACCTCCTTTTTTAACTGTTTTACGAACCTCTTTTTCAACTGTTTTACGAACCTCTTTTTCAACTGTTTTACAAACCTCTTCTGTGAACTGTTTACGACCTTTTCTTTTGAACTGTTGTAATCAAAGGCGATGGCTGTTTACGACCTCATCCTTTAGAAGCAGCTGTTGTCATGTGGTCAGAGAAAGTCCAAATAAAGGGGCAGGCGTACAATCTTTTGGCAGAGCGTGCTGAGACACTGTCAAATACATCAGAGGGCCAAAAAAATAAATTTGTTACAAGCCGAGGGCCGGACTTTTACAATGAATAATCCAACATCTTTGTATGACTCTATCACTAATTTCAATTGAAAACTTTTTTCAACAGGCTCACAGACAAAAACAAACTTCCTTCAATAAAGGGGCAGGCATACAATCTTTTGGCAGAGCGTGCTGAGACACTGTACAAGAGTACAGTGTGTCCAGGCGTCTCTCCTAAATTGAGCCAAATTTAATTCTGTCTCTGTTTCATTCTTTGCTTCTTGTCTTGTTTAATACATGTCATCAGTGTTTGAACCTGACAACTACTGTCTGATTCCAATCAATACAAGTCATCAAGATCATGTAATACACCAACTTATATTCTTGAAAGGATTCTATATGTGTTAAACATGCTTGTATTATCATTAAACACCTTTAACTTGTTAACAAAAACATCTCTTTCATAAATAAATAAATATAAATTATATATATAAATGAGGTAGATCCCCTCCACTTGGTCAATTGAAAAGTAGCTCGCCTGCACAAAAAGTGTGGACACCCCTGATCTAAACAACGTTACCTTGAGCAACACAATGAATTTCCAGAATGACAAAAGCTCTCATTGAGGTCGAACTATAACGTGTTATATTATCTAACGTCTTTGCCAATCAGCATTATTTTGTAACAGTCCACTTTTTGTACGAATACGCTAAAGTTTAGCGTATTAAACAATTTTAACATCACTAAAGCAATTTCAACTACGAAAGACGCGAACTACAAGAGCCACTGGAAGTCCAAGGGAGAAACCAGTCCCTATATTCTTATCAGTGACAGAGCATTACATGGCCAGGAATATGTTTAGAGTAACATTTTATATGAAGCACCTTGTCATCTAATAATTTATATCTGACATGTGCTTCTTCATGCAAAAGATGATTTTCAATTACAAATCTAACAAGGCTATTCAGCCTCTCTTGGTTTGTTGTGGGAATGGTAATGTTATGATATTAAAGTTAGTGTACAACTGTCCCAAATTTTAAATAGTCTTTTTTTCTTACTTTGTTGTTATCAGCTAATTTGGTGTCTTTAGTTTTATTTTGCAATGAAAACAAACAACGACGACGACAAATCTTTAAACACTTTTTTTATATTTAGGCTTTTCAAATGTCTCGCTAATAACACATTTTACAGGACCACATTAAACACATCATGATAAGGGTGTCAAAACACAATTGATTTTCAGATTAATTGACTCTTATTTGTAATGACTCTTAATTGATAAAAAAAATATATATATCAAATATTGATGTAAACCCCCCCAACCCCCCTCAAAAAAACTTTTTTTTTCTTCAATTTGTCCTATTAAATTGTTGGGAAGCATTTTATTAAACAAAACCAGCTTTCTTTTAAGTAATTTAGAAATTGATCGGAGCTGTTTATGTATTTCATAGAAGAATGTAGCTAATTATATTCATGTTTTAAAGCACCCCTTGCAGGGTGGTACTCCATTGTTTATTGCATCACTTTTATCATATTCGCCCTCTTCTGTCTCCACACTGTATCTGCTTGTAAGTGCTCTGTATGTGTGTTGACTCACATGTACCTCGGCTCAAATTGCCAGCAAGGTCACCAGGGCGCGCCATCATGCGCATGAAAAAAAAAAAAAGTATTGGTATTTTTCAAAGAGTACCTTTTTATTCATTATAACCGCTGTACTTTATCACTAACGGTCTACAGCAGCGTTTCTCAAAGTGTGGGGCGCGCCCCACCGGTGGGGAATAGAGACATGACAGGTGGGGCGCGAGGAACGGGAGGAAATTTCACTTTACTTTTTTTTTTTAAATTATTATATTCTTAGATTATTTTTTTACTATGCTTTCATTTTCTATACACACTGTAAATCACTTTGTGATTCTGTCTGTGAAATCCGCTATATAAATAAATGGAAATTACCGGTACTTATTTTTACTGTAGGCTTTATATTTCTCGGTACGAGCGAAAGTTTGACAGACATAGCAACAGTAACTAATGGGGGCGGGGCTAAGCGGAACAAACTTTCGCGCGGATGGGTAGCAGGCTAATGTGTGGATCACAATTACAAAAATATATACATTTGTGACTCGCACCTCAAATGTCGTCGAGCCAGAGCCAGCGCCTGCAGAGAAACAAAAATCTGACGGGCACACAGTGTGTCATTCACCGGGAAGCACTCGCGTCAAGGCAGCTCAGCCCCGAACTCAATGAGGTTTTAACAGATGTTGTGAGCGCGGTAAATTTGATCAAAACACGACCACTGAAAGCGCGACTGTTCTCTGCACTGTGTGAGGAAATGGGAGCTGATCATACAGCCGTGCTGTTTCACAGTGAAGCAAGGTGGCTCTCCTGGGGGAAAGTGCTGTCACTTGCCCTGTCTTGCCAAATGCATAGCTCCTCCTCTTTTTTTTGCAAAGATTGCAAAGTGGCACTTTTATTGTATTTATTATTGAACTTGATGCAAGTTATTTGATTTATTATTGAACTTGATGCAAGTTATAACACTTGTTTTGATTTATTATTGAACTTGATGCAAGTTATAACACTTTTGTTTTATTTATTATTGAACTTGATGCAAGTTATAACACTTTTTTTGATTTATTATTGAACTTGATGCAAGTTATAACACTTTTTTTGATTTATTATTGAACTTGATGCAAGTTATAACACTTTTGTTTTATTTATTATTGAACTTGATGCAAGTTATAACACTTTTTTGACTTATTATTGAACTTGATGCAAGTTATTTGATGTATTATTGAACTTGATGCAAGTTATAACACTTTTATTTGATTTATTATTGAACTTGATGCAAGTTATAACACTTTTTTTTATTATTGAACTTGATGCAAGTTACAACACTTTTGTTTTATTTATTATTGAACTTGATGCAAGTTATAACACTTTTATTTGATTTATTATTGAACTTGATGCAAGTTATAACACTTTTTTTGATTTATTATTGAACGTGATGCAAGTTATAACACTTTTTTTGATTTATTATTGAACTTGATGCAAGTTATAACAGTTTTTTTGATTTATTATTGAACGTGATGCAAGTTATAACACTTTTTTTGATTTATTATTGAACTTGATGCAAGTTATAATACTTTTGTTTTATTTATTATTGAACTTGATGGAAGTTATTTTATTTATTATTGAACTTGATGCAAGTTATACCACAGCTGCACAGTTATTTTATTTATTATTGAACTTGATGCAAGTTATACCACAGCTGCACAGTTATTTTATTTATTATTGAACTTAATGTTATTTTATGTTATTGAGTTCGAATGTATACAACTTGATGTTCAATACATTTTAAAATGTTAAAGCTTGGCATTAGCGCTCTGTTGGGGCGATGGGGGCAGGTGGGGCTTGAAAACTCCCCCTTGTCCAAAGTGGGGGATGACAAAAAAAGTTTGAGAACCACTGGTCTACAGTGATACCATGACAATCAGTAATATTCCTAATGTCCTAATCCAACCAAAACTCTAAACAAAATAAACACATAACAATTTATTCTGTATGATTTTGCAAAGCAACTGTGAGTGACAAGTGACAACAAGCAGCCACAACAGATAAAACAATGTTCGTCAACACTGTTCAAATATTGTAACGCCTGTCGAGACGCATTAAGGACAGCAGGTCCATCGGTCACTTTATTGAGCAAAACTGTGTATTGTCAGCCGTAACCACACCGAAAGTATTTGTAAAAAACTTGTATGAGGAAAAACTGGTCATTTTCTGCCGTATAAACCAGGCCCAAACCGTAGCCACTGATGCGTTTACGGCCACACAAAAAGTTGGACAACTCCAACACCACACATAAAGTTTAAATTTCAGATCTTTATCCTATCAGATGTGTGCTTATTCTACTGTCATTTATTAAGAATGTTAATTTATGAATAATAATCATGAAATGCTGTTAGTCGATTACAGAAATGCTTAAAAAAAGATATGACAGTAAGAAGAATGTACACTTTATACTGTGCTTACACCTCATTGTGCAACATGTGAATGTTTTAAGGGGAGCTAAATGTGATTTCTGAAAGGGATGCCAATTATTCTCAAAGCAGGACCTAAAATACTAGTACAAAGCTCATGATAAACAAGATTTTTTTTGTTATTTTCATTGTAAGTGATGTGGAGAATGCATATATGTTTAAGAGTTCTTTCTTTATTCATAGTCATGTTTAAATCAGCTAGTGTTTTTCCATTTGTACTCTATCTATTTTTTCATTTTATGTCCGCAAGTAAACTGTGTGTGCTACCTTGAAGACTTGGAATGTAGGAGTTGGAGTACTCCCTTATATCTTATCTGTAGTAGAACAATGAGCCTGTATTCCTTTCTGGAGAGGGTGGGGGCTGTTGGCGTATTCAAGAAGTTGTCTCTTCCTGTTTGAATGTTAGACCATCTCGAGATGACGGTATGACTGTATTAATGTGGGCTGGTCTCCTGAAGCTTCAGTAAAACATGATAATATTCCTATTCTGTCTTGATGGTCCTTCTTACTCTGCATATATGTAATCTGAAACAATTTGGGATTGACCAGTGACTATCAGATGACATATATGCAGAGTAAGTATCATCGAACATAATCTCATGGAAATGACTGCTGTCATTTTATTATAAAAATAAGACATTGAACTTGTTATGATGTCAGGTGTGGGGCAGGTGGGATGCGAGTGTGGTCTGATGTTGCTCACATTTGCTCCGCTAAATGCTCATGGTTATGCTCATGAAAAATTGGAGGGAACTATGGTCAGCGTATTGTCAATATAACAAGCAGAGGAATGAAGGATTGAAAAAATAGTGTCTATTTTTTATTTTTTAGCTTCTAATGTAAACTAAGTGTGACCTGTGGGTTAAGTTTGGCCTATTAAAGCAATACCTACAGTATTAAGCTTTCCCTGACTCTCCTCCCATGGGCACTGCTTCTGTTTATTTATAACAGCGAGGGGCTGCACTTTGTTCTTTCCTTTGCTTTTTCTCTTTAGCAAATCTGACATGAGCTCAGATAAACCCAGGCAGGGGGAGGAGGGGGAGACATTCCTCACAACAAGTCTTTTTGGTGCTCACGGTTATTTTTACAATGGAAGGATTTCAGTAAGCCAGCGCCAATAGACGTTAAGCCGAGCGTGTGTGAGAGCCGCATGCACTATGTTGGACACATGTTGAAGACGGAGGAGCGTGGAAATGTAATGCAAACTCCAGGCGTGAAAAAACAAAGGAACAAAAAAACAAAAAATAAACTGTTATGCAACTACTGATTGCTTCTCACACGGCAGAAAGGAAGTGCAAGCTGTCGCATGCTCCGAGCAAACAAGTCCACATGACCATTTCTGAAGGTCGAGGCTTTTTAAAGCGGCTCCGTCACTTGAGCGAGCCTCCGTCATAGACAAGGCTGAGATGATCATCCAATGTGAGAGGAGGGCGCCGCCAGGCACTCAACATAAAGTAACGAGCGACGCTCCAGACTAAAAGTTGGAGAGGAGTTATTGAGGTATGTTTGCAGGAGAAAATACTGATGTAGTATGCATGCCAGGCCTGTAGATAGCAACGTTCACAAACTTACAATACAGCAGAGATTTAATACCAAATTTCAACCAAAACATTATAGAAAAGTAGGCCTCAAAAATGTTATCTTTTTTTGTAAAGCCGTCAGAGAACAGTAACAGTGATGGTAACATGAGTTGATAACCTTAGAATGGGGGACAAAAGTCATACATTAATTACACCAGGCAGATCCTCGTGTAAATATACAGTGGAGCCTCGTTTACTATCTCCTCTATTTATGAACCTTTAGATCACGCCAACTACAGGGTGTCCACAAAGTCTGGGTATATGGTTAAAAACACAAAATGTTTTTGCCTTGAGTCCAGGATGGGGTTCTCACAGACATCTTCAACACCTTGCTGACCCAGGCTGTGGTACCATCATGTTTTAAGACTGCTACAATCATTCCAGTGCCTAAAAACCCCACAATCTCCTCCCTCAATGATTATCGCCCCGTGGCACTTACCCCCATCATAATGAAGTGCTTCGAGAGGCTGATAAAGGAACACATTGTCTCCAGACTTCCCCCCACATTCGATCCGTACCAATTCGCTTATCGCCCTAACTGCTCCACAGAGGGTGCCATCTCCTCTGCACTCCACCTGAGCTTAGAACAAATAGAAGGAAAATACACACAAGTGCGGATGTTGTTTCTGGACTTTAGCTCGGCGTTCAACACCATCCACCCGCAGAATCTGGTGAGCAAACTGGCCCCCCTTGGATTCAGTACCCCCCTATGCAATTGGCTGCTTGACTTCCTCACAGACAGATCCCAGTCTATGAGAGTGGGCGACAACACCTCCAGTGCCATCTCCCTGAAAACCGGCTCCCCCCAGGGCTGCGTCCTGAGTCTGCTGCTGTTCACACTGATGACCCATGACTGCTGCGCCAGGTCCACTACTAACCACATTGTGAAGTATGCGGACGACACAAAAGTGGTGGTCATCATCTGTGACAACAACGACATGGACTACAGGGAAGAGGTGAAACATCTGGTTGACTGGTGCAGAACCAACAACCTGATCCTATACGTCGACAAGACCAAGGAGATCATCGTTGACCAGCAGTGGAAATGGTAAGCAGCACCAAGTTCCTGGGGGTGCAGATAACTGTCAATCTGACCTGGTCCCTACACACCAGAGCTCTTGTGAAAAGAGCTCAGCAGCGCATGCAGTTTTTGAGTCGGATGAAAAGAGCACAGCTCCCATCCCCCCATTCTCAGTACATTCTACAGAGGCACTATAGAGAGCCTGCTGACCAACTACATCTCTGTCTGGGCTGGAGCCTGCAGTGCCTGAGACTGGAAGTCTCTGCATAGAGTGGTGAGGACAGCGGAAACGATCATCCGGACTCCTCTTTCTCCTATCCGGAAAATCACAAAAAGCCACTGCCTGACCAGGACTCAAAAAATCAGTAGAGACTCCTCCCACACCCACCAATAACTGCTTTCACTGCTTCCGCAGCCTCCGTAGCAGAACCTCCAGGTTCTGTAACAGCTTCTTCCCTCAGGCCATAAGACTCTTGAACGCATCATAATAATACCCTCAATTCCCCCACAAATGGATTAACTCGCTGGACTATAAAGACAATATAACTTACATCCGTAAATGTTCATACTGTAATTTTATTCGACTAAAATGTTGAGGAACTTAGTCGACTAAAACTAGACCAAAACTAAATTAATTTAGATGACTAAAATATGACTAAAACTAAATTACATTATAGTCATAAGACTATGTCTAAAACTAAATTAAAAAATGCTGCCAAAATTAACACTGATACATACTGTATATGTATATATATATACACACACACACACATTATTGTGTTTTCAAAGTGTAGGCAAGGCAAGTTTATTTATAGAGCACAATTCCTACACAAGGCAATTCAAAGTACTTTACAGAAAATAAGAAGAAGGCAAAAATGATTAAATTATAATATAAAATCATAATTCATATTAAAATCAGAAAATAGTGCTGGTAAAATACTTTCAGTTGTGTTTTCAGCCTGGATTAGAACGTTTACCAACGTTGAGGCCCATCTCACATCTTCAGTAAGACTATTCTAGATTTTAGAAGCATAAAACCGAAACACAGTTTCACCATGTTAGATACTGACTCTAGGCACCAGCAGGAGACCACTCTCTGAGGTTCTCAGAGTTCGAGATGGTTCATATGTCTCTAACATGTCAGATGGCACAAGACTCTGAAAAACCTTGTGCGCAAGGAGAGGTGTTTTAAAGTCTATTCTCTGAGCAACATGAAGCCAGTGCAGTGACCTGAGCACTGGACTAATATGGTTGTATTTCCTGGTTCTAGTTAGGACTCGAGCAGCAGCATTTTAGATCGACTGAAGCTGATTTACAGCTCGTTCAGAGAACCCAGTAGAAGGCCATTACCATAGTCTAACCTGCTGGAGACAAATGCATGGATTAGTCTTTCTAAGTCTGATTTAGACATTATTCCTCTGATTCTTGCAATGTTTTCCAGGTGGTAAAAAGCTGCTGATGTTAATGACTTAATGTGGTCGTTAAAGTTTAAGTCCGAGTCCATTATTACCCTTAGATTTCTAACCTGATTATTAGGTTTCAGTGAGAGGGTCTTAAAGTGACTAATAATAGTTTATCTTTGCTTCTGTGGGCCGAATACAAGGATTTCGGTTTTGTCTTAGTTTAGCTGAAGAAAATAGTTTTGTATCCACATACTAATCTGTTCAAAACGGTGACAAAGTAAATCAACAGACTGACGTCAGTGGCACGTAGATCTGAATGTCATCTGCGTAGTTGTGGTAAGACACGTTGAAGCTGTGTATTAGCTGACCTAGTGGCAGCATGTACAAGTTGAACAATAGGAGTCCCAAAATCGTGCTCTAAGGAACCTTACAGGTCAGAGCCATTTGGTCAAAGACACTTGGTCAGAGACACAGTTACCGATTTTAGGATTTGTTAAGAGCAGAACCGGATACTCCCACCCAGTTTTCTAACCTCTGGATTAAGATGGTATGGTCAACTCCGTCAAAGGCAGCGTTCAGGTCCAGTAGAACCATGACTAAGACTTTTCCTGCATCTGAGTTGAGGCGGATATCGTTCGTCACCTTGATCAGAGCTGTTTCAGTGCTGTGGTGGTGCCGAAAGCCTGATTAAAAAGTATCAAACGCATTGTTGTGCAGGAGAGTCACTAGGCTGTTGGTATAAAACTTTTTCTAGGACTCAGGTTTGATATGGGCCGATAGTTGTTCAATACTGTGGCATCAAGACTACTCTTCTTTAAGAGGGGCGTAATGACAGCAGTTTTTAAGGCCTTTGGAAATGTTCCAGTCTGAAGTGAGACGTTAACTGGATGAGCGAATTGTGGTAAAAAAAACTGCTTAGCACAGATTTTAGAAATCCAGTGGGGAACTCATCATGGCAGCATGTTGATTGACTTTTTTTTTGTCAGTGACAGGAGTGAAATGTGCCAGCTCTAGTTGAATAGTTGGCTGCAGAGTAGCTATTTGTTTTCCAGGAATTATTGCATTTTTAATTCCTTGAACTTTATCATTAAAAAAACATTGCAAACTCATTGCACTTTGATGTAGAAATGAGTTCTATTGGAAGGGAAATTGGAGGGTTTGTTAATCTGTTTACTGTAGCAAACAGGACACGAGAGTTGTTGCTAAAGTTTGTGATGACTTCAGAAAAAATTTTTTTTCCCTTGTTCTAAGCAAAGTCTGGTTGAACACATTTAACTTTTCTTTCGAAATCTCATAATGAGTTTGGAGCTTTGATTTGCGCCATTTCCGTTTGGCTCCATGCCCAGAACCAGTCTCCATTTCTCCATGGCGCCTTTTGCCTACTTTTTACCATTCTAATCTCGACAGGAGCAATGGTGTCTAAAACACTTACAACATTTAATGTATATGAGTTCAACAGATAATCAACATAAGCATATGGGGTTTTATCCAATTTACCGTATTTTACGGACCATAGGGCGCACCGGATTAAAAGGCGCACTGCCGATGAGCTGGTCTAGTCAGGTCTATTTTCATACAAAAGGCGCACCGGATTATAAGGCGCATTAAAGGGGTCATATTATGATTTTTCTCTAAAATTAAAACACTATCTTGTGGTCTACATAACATGTAATGTTAGTTTTTTGGTCAAAATGTTGCATTGATTATGTTTTACAGATCATCTTCAAGTCGCTTTCTGACAGTCGCTTCAGGATCCGCCGTTTTGTGGGCGGTCTTATTTACGTGGCTCACCTTCGACAGCGTCTTCTCCCCGTCATCTTTGTTGTAGCGGTGTAGCGTGCAAGGACGGGAGTGGAAGAAGTGTCAAAAGATGGCGCTAACTGTTTTAATGACATTCACACTTTACTTCAATCAATAACAGAGCAGCATCTTCTCATCCGTGGCTCAAAAATGCAACATCAACGCCGGAAATGTGTCCCGTGAAAAACTGTCTGACCCTCTAATAACTAAAGTTCCTTGGGTGAATTATGTAAACTCACTACAGTTTTTAGCGCTTTGATAGCTAGTCTACTGACAGATATAAGTAAGAACTATACGCTACTTTATATTAGAAATGGCAACAGCGGAAGATGAATGCCATATAAAAAGGTAGAAAAAAAAGAAGAAGCTTATCGACTACGGCACAGACTACAATGGCGGACGCGCTCAAACTTTCAGGACTTATGCAGATCCCAAATACAGATCAGCAGCAGTACCAGAAGGTAAGAAAAGTTGCTTTTGCATAATATTGCGAAACAAAACACCAGGTAATATCTGCTAAGGGGTACCATTTTGCGGTCCTTATATTAATGCGCCAACAATCCATCAAGCGGTGCGGCTTCATAGCTTACCGAAGTCCAGTGGTTGTCAAACTTTTTTTGTCATCCCCCACTTTGGACAAGGGGGAGTTTTCAAGCCCCACTTGCCCCCATCGCCCCAACAGAGCGCTAATGCCAAGCTTTAACATTTTAAAATGTATTGAACATCAAGTTGTATACATTCGAACTCAATAACATAAAATAACATTAAGTTCAATAATAAATAAAATAACTGTGCAGCTGTGGTATAACTTGCATCAAGTTCAATAATAAATAAAATAACTGTGCAGCTGTGGTATAACTTGCATCAAGTTCAATAATAAATAAAATAACTTCCATCAAGTTCAATAATAAATAAAACAAAAGTATTATAACTTGCATCAAGTTCAATAATAAATCAAAAAAAGTGTTATAACTTGCATCACGTTCAATAATAAATCAAAAAAACTGTTATAACTTGCATCAAGTTCAATAATAAATCAAAAAAAGTGTTATAACTTGCATCACGTTCAATAATAAATCAAAAAAAGTGTTATAACTTGCATCAAGTTCAATAATAAATCAAATAAAAGTGTTATAACTTGCATCAAGTTCAATAATAAATAAAAAAAAGTGTTATAACTTGCATCAAGTTCAATAATAAATAAAAAAAGTGTTATAACTTGCATCAAGTTCAATAATAAATCAAAAAGTGTTATAACTTGCATCAAGTTCAATAATAAATCAAATAACTTGCATCAAGTTCAATAATAAATCAAAAAAAGTGTTATAACTTGCATCAAGTTCAATAATAAATAAAACAAAAGTGTTATAACTTGCATCAAGTTCAATAAAAAAAAAAAGTGTTATAACTTGCATCAAGTTCAATAATAAATCAAATAAAAGTGTTATAACTTGCATCAAGTTCAATAATACATCAAATAACTTGCATCAAGTTCAATAATAAGTCAAAAAAAGTGTTATAACTTGCATCAAGTTCAATAATAAATAAAACAAAAGTGTTATAACTTGCATCAAGTTCAATAATAAATCAAAAAAAGTGTTATAACTTGCATCAAGTTCAATAATAAATAAAAAAAGTGTTATAACTTGCATCAAGTTCAATAATAAATAAAACAAAAGTGTTATAACTTGCATCAAGTTCAATAATAAATCAAAAAAAGTGTTATAACTTGCATCAAGTTCAATAATAAATCAAATAACTTGCATCAAGTTCAATAATAAATACAATAAATGTGCCACTTTGCAATCTTTGCAAAAAAAAAAGGAGGAGCTATGCATTTGGCAAGACAGGGCAAGTGACAGCACTTTCCCCCAGGAGAGCCACCTTGCTTCACTGTGAAACAGCACGGCTGTATGATCAGCTCCCATTTCCTCACACAGTGCAGTGAACAGTCGCGCTTTCAGTGGTCGTGTTTTGATCAAATTTACCGCGCTCACAACATCTGTTAAAACCTCATTGAGTTCGGGGCTGAGCTGCCTTGACGCGAGTGCTTCCCGGTGAATGACACACTGTGCCCGTCAGATTTTTGTTTCTCTGCAGGCGCTGGCTCTGGCTCGACGACATTTGAGGTGCGAGTCACAAATGTATATATTTTTGTAATTGTGATCCACACATTAGCCTGCTACCCATCCGCGCGAAAGTTTGTTCCGCTTAGCCCCGCCCCCATTAGTTACTGTGGCTATGTCTGTCAAACTTTCGCTCGTACCGAGAAATATAAAGCCTACAGTAAAAATAAGTACCGGTAATTTCCATTTATTTATATAGCGGATTTCACAGACAGAATCACAAAGTGATTTATAGTGTGTATAGAAAATGAAAGCATAGTAAAAAAATTATCTAAGAATATAATAATTAAAAAAAAAAATGTAAAGTGAAAATTCCTCCCGTTCCTCGCGCCCCACCTGTCATGTCTCTATTCCCCACACTTTGAGAAACGCTGCATTAGGCGCACAGGGTTATAAGGCGCACTGTTTTTTGAGAAAATTAAGAGTTTTTAATGAAAGAAAAGGAAATGATTTTAAGTGCGCCTAATAGTCCGAAAAATAGGGTAAATGTTTCACAAACCATAAACTTTATCACAAACGCTTAAACTTTTTTCGTTTAGTTGTTTTTGTCATTATTTTGCACTAATGACAACATTATTCAATTATCATTTCAGGTAAAGAGTACCAGTCTGGTATCGACTATCAGTATCTCCCACCATTCGAATTGAAGGCAGGCGAATCGGAAGCCACATGACAGTTTGAGCCAAGAATGAATGAATTCACTTAATGATATTATTTCCTCTAAACATTGCAAACAAATAACTCATAGAATATATATTGTTGTGTTTGTATTAATGATTAGTGGAGCTAACTGTGCCTTTGGCCTATGAACTGTTACCCATATTTTGATTGAAGGTGATCTGGCATGCACAGTGTGAGGTCAGGGGTCAGGGTCCAAAAGGTTAATCAATCAATACAATTACTGCCTCGCTGTTGGGTGCACACAAATAACGGCCAAACAATGGCAGACATTTTGAATACCAAAGACATGTTGGCCTATGACATTTGGCATATAAAATTCTTCATAGGATATCTGTGGTAAATTTCACCCCTTTGTGCAGTAAAATGAGCATCACAGATACTAAAACCTCGCCTGCCTTAAACCGTGTTTGTGTGTAAAAGGTGTAAAAGTTATGTTCTGCAACAGAAGGACATTTTGATCACTCGGTTTGCATGGTTGAAAGAGTCTTCCGCCATGCGATACCAACTTACCGGGTCAGAGCAGCAGAGGATGAAGTTCCATCTTCTGGGTTTGCCACGATTACCGTTATGTCTCCGCCTCCTGAGGATCCCTGCTGCAAATGATGCTTCAGTGGAGCTGATAATGGATCCAGCAGGTGACCTGCAGACGTGAGAAAGGCCATTAGGAGAGGTGCCAAGGAAAGCTTAGTGCACTCCGTTACGAGCGCGTCTGGGCCAAATTAAAATCTAATTTAGGCGACACCAAGATTTAAAAAAAAAAAAAAAAAAAAGTATGTCATTTCTTCAGTTTACGCCTCGAGTCCATTCCATTAGACATGTCATTTGTGCTCATCATTGGTGCCCTCAAAGGATTTTCCCCCCCATTTAAAGTCATTTGCTATGAGTCGTGGAAGAAAGCACAGGTGTGAGCAAGTGGGTGTGGATGAAGAAATAAAAAAAGGGCCATTAGTTGGAGATAGACTGCTTATTTAGTCTTGGAGATTTAAAGTAATGACACTTCTGAATTAACTGCGAAATCACTGGAAAGTTGATTGTAATGTTCTTAAACTGACTAGTAATTACCATTTAAAGCTTTACAGTGTTTTCTTCTTTGTGGACTTGTCCAGGAGATTTACTGTTCAAAATAAACCCAAAACCAGTGAAGTTGGCACGTTGTGTAAATCGTAAATAAAAACAGAATACAATGATTTGCAAATCCTTTCCAACCTATATTCAATAGAATAGACTGCAAAGACAAGATACTTAATGTTCAAACTGGTAAACTTTGTTATTTTTTGCAAATATTAGCTCATTTGGAATTTGATGCCTGCAACATGTTTCAAAAAAGCTGGCACAAGTGGCAAAAAGGACTGAGAAAGTTGAGGAATGCTCATCAAACACTTATTTGGAACATCCCACAGGTGAACAGGCTCATTGGGATCAGGTGGGTGCCATGATTGGGTATAAAAGCAGCTTCCATGAAATGCTCAGTCATTCACAAACAAGGATGGGGCGAGGGTCACCACTTTGTGAACAAATTTGTGAGTAAATCATCCAACAGTTTAAGAGCAACATTTCTCAACGAGCTATTGCAAGGAATTTAGGGATTTCACCATCTACTGTCCATAATATCATCAAAAGGTTCAGAGAATCTGGACAAATCTCTGCACGTAAGCGATGATATTATGGACCTTCGATCCCTCAGGCGGTACTGCATCAAAAAGCGACGTCAGTGTGTAAAGGATATCACCACATTGGCTGAGGAACACTTCAGAAAACCACTGTCAGTAACTACAGTTTGTCGCTACATCTGTAAGTGCAAGTTAAAACTCTATTATGCAAAGCGAAAGCCATTTATCAACAACACCCAGAAACGCCGCCGGTTTCACTGGGCCCGAGCTCATCGAGTTTTGTAGATATACTACAGGGCTGTAGCTTTCGATTGTTTCAATAATTGAGTAATCTATCGAATAGTTTGTCGGATGGATCGAGTAATTAAATAAAGAACACTTCATGGCCTCAATGCGTATTTTAGGGAAAATGTAATTAAATTGTTTTTTTTACTGTTAAACAGCACTCACAAATATATTTGCAAAAAATAGAACAGCTGATAAAGATCTATATCAGGGGTGTCAAACTCATTTTAGCTCAAGGGCCACATGGAGGAAAATCTGTTCCCTTCTTCTAAGTTAGAATCATCGAATTCTGCACCAAAATATTGTCATTCGGAATGAAGATACTACCAAAACACAAACTACACATTTTATAATTGCTTCCAGCCTTCTGTAGGTGATGGTCTGCTGGCTGATGTAGGCCCGCCCACATTTTGGAGCTAAAAGTTGGCGTTCCAAAATGTGCTGAAATTCTTTAGGAATCAAGCCTAAAATCACCACTGTGTATTCTACCTGTCGACATCCTTTTTAGGTTCCAGAACAATAAAAGAAGTGCCAATGTTGTTCAGCATTAGAGGGGCCCTTTAACCTTTTTTTTTTATTAGGGCGACCTTTAGTACCGTATTTTTCGGACTATAAGGCGCACTTAAAATTATTTTATTTTCCCAAAAATCGACAGTGCGCCTTATAACCCGGTGTGCCTAATGTACGGAATAATTCTGGTTGTGCTAACCGACCTCGAAGCAATTTTATTTGGTACATGGTGTAATAAGTGTGACCACTAGATGGCCGTCATACATAAGAGATACGTGTAGACTGCAAGATGACTCAAGTAAACAACACCACAACTTTAAGGATAAGGCGCCGTAGTCATAAGCTTCTTCTTTTTCTTTACCTTCTTATGGGACATTCATCTTCCGCTGTTGCCATTTCCAATATAAAGTAGTGTAAAGTTCTTACTTATATCTGTCAGTAGACTAGCTCTTAAAGCGCTAAAAACTGTAGTGAGTTTACATTATTCACCCACGGAACTTTAGTTATTAGAGGGTTCCGGTCGGACAATTTTTCACGGGATACATTTCCAGCGTTGATGTTGCATAATTGAGCCACAGATGAGGAGATGCTGCTCCGTTATTGATTGAAGTAAAGTCTGAATGTCATTAAAACAGTTAGCTCCATCTTTTGAGACTTCTTCCACTCCCATCCTTGCACGCTACACCGCTACAACAAAGATGACGGGGAGAAGACGCTGTCGAAGGTGAGCCACGTAAATAAGACCGTCCAAAAAACGGCGCATCCTGAAGAGACGCTCAGAAAGCGACTTGAAGATGATCTGTAAAACATAATCTATGCAACATTTTGACCAAAGAACCACCATTGCATGTTATGTAGACCACAAGGAAGTGTTTTACATTTAGAAAAAAATAATAATCCCCTTAATGTGCCTTATAATCAGGTGTGCCTTTTGTATGAAAATAGATCTGATTTTTATTTTATTTTATTTATTATTACTATTAATGTATTATTTCCTTTTTTGCTGGTTTTTTTTCTTCTGTTTTGTTTATTTAATCGATGTATTTATAGATATTAGTTTTTTTAGTTGTTTCTTTCTTTTTTTTGGGAGGGGGGGGGGGTATAGAGGGGATATAAACAAAAATATTTTGACATTTAGGGCAGACAATAGATATATGATTTATGTGAATATGATGTAATGGATAGGAATGTCTGATGCTGGATGTCAATAAAAAGAAAATGAAAAAAAAAAGAAAAAGAAAATAGATCTGAATAGACCCGCTCATCGCCTTATAATCTGGTGCACCCTATGATCTGAAAAAAATGGTACATTGTTTTTTTTAAATAATATTTAGTGGCATATATAGTAAACATTTTTCCCCCATAAAAAAAATCCAAAATAAGAATTTTGCAATGCAGTCTGCTAAAAATTATGGAAAGCGCCACTCTACATAGCAACCGATGCTTTGGTCAAAGTTGGAGTTGCCACAAAAGACATTTCAAAATATTCAACACTCTACTGAGTGAGGTAAAGTGGATAGTGCACGCCCAAAATCTGTCATGTTTCATGTGTCAGGTAAACCGTGGCAAAAGGGGCCTTGTGAATCCCCTTCCTACTGTACTCTGCAACACATGCCGGTACAGCATCAGCCATATGCTGTCATATTTAAATGCAATAAAATGCCGTCCTGTTGTGTTAAAGCAATTGTTGCTGTCAATTGTTGGCAAGTATCAGTACGACACCTGATGGTAGGATTTAAGCACCCAGAGGTACGGCAATATCCTGCCTGGCTGGGTTTTGTGGAGAAGGCATAGGCGTACTGTCACTGCTCTGGTGCGGCCATTTTTCACATCTGGGTGTGATCGAGGACGTCTACCTGTTCTAATATTTAAGGAGATTCATATGTTCAATTGTGCGCCGGTGATTTTTTTTGAGGCACGGCATCTACTCGAGCAGGCGCCGCAATTTGAAAAGATACGATATTTTCATTTAAAAAGGCAATTTTCTGCCACAAAGAGTGGTGTACATTTTGTGTCAAACCCCAGGAAGTTCTTGACATGTCAATGAGCAGCAGTTTTCTGCGGGCACTTCACATCTGCCGCCCTGCTGAGGCGTCTCCATTTAAAGCCTGTGCACATCTTTCAGTTCCGGGCATGTCTTTTTTGTCGCGTCACTTTGTGGTCTTTGATAAGCAGACATCCTGGGTTGTGCAGAGACCACAAGGTTTGAAGATGGAAATAGTCGGCGAGCACACAGAGTAAAGGACAAAAGAAATCCAAGGCTGGAAGGTTTGCGAAAAAGAACAGAATGCGGCGCCTTGACAAAAGATTAGTCATCCACAAGGTGAGTCATTGACAAAATATACAGTGACAATAGGGATGGGTACCGAATCGTTTTGGCATTGACCGAATCCCGCCAGACCTACCGGGCACCGATCACTCCAGCAGCCATAAGAGCAGACTGAGCCAGACTACCGATCGGTGATGTTGCAATTTTCGATGCTAACAAAGTCATTGACTAAAATAACACTCCAACGTAAGTGAATTAAAGCTCCAGTTTTCCATAAAATACGCTAGCGTGATGCTAATACACATTGGCTTTGCTACTGACATGCTATTGATTAGCATCAGAGATTTTCCATGGCGATTTCAACATCTCAATCAATCAAGAAACATGTTACAATCAACCAGCTGGTGCGTAATAAGTACGATATTACCACTTTTTAGGGCGCAACAAAAGACTACCGTATTTTTCGGATTATAAGGGGCTCTTAAAATCCTTTCATTTTCTCAAAAATCAACAGTGCACCTTATAACCCAGTGCGCCTAATGTACGGCATAATTCCGGTTGTGCTTACTGACCTTGAAGCAGCTTTATTTGGTACATGGTGTAATGATAAGTGTGACCAGCAGATGGCAGTCATACATAAGAGATACGTCGAGACTGCAATATGATGGCAGTAAGCAACACCAAAACTTTAACTGTTCTATTGAGAATTCAGCACATTACACACGGCGCTCAAAAATGTGTCAAATATTTTTAGTACGACTTCCGTAAGCTATGAAGCCGCATCGCTTGATGGATTGCCGGCGCATTAAACATACAAGTATTATTATGGTGTGTATATAAGGACCGCAAAATGGCACCTATTAGCAGACATTACCTGGCGTTTTGTTTCGCAATATTATGCAAAAGGAACTTTTCTTACCTTCTGATACCTGCTGATCTGTATTTGGGATCTGCATAAGTCCTGAAAATGTGCACGCCTCCACCATTGTAGTCCGTGCCGACACCGTAGTCATAAGCTTCTTCTTTTTCTCTACCTTCTTATGTGACATTCATCCTCTGCTGTTGCAATTTCTAATATAAAGTAGTGTAAAGTTCTTACTTATATCTGTCAGTAGACTAGCTATCAAAGTGCTAAAAACTGTAGTGAGTTTACATAATTCATCCACGGAACTTTAGTTATTAGAGAGTTCTGGTCGGACGATTTTTTACGGGACACATTTCTGGTGTTGTTGTTGCACGAGTGAGCCACGGATGAGGAGATGCTGCTCCGTTGTTGATTGAAATAAAGTCTGAATGTCATTAAAACAGTTAGCTCCATCTTTTGACACTTCTTCCACTCCCGTCCTTGCACGCTACACCGCTACAACAAAGATGACGGGGAGAAGACGCTGTCGAAGGTGAGCCACGTAAATAAGACCGCCCACCAAACGGCTCAGAAAGCGACTTGAAGATGATCTGTAAAACATAATCTATGCAACATTTTGACCAAAGAACCACCATTACATGTTATGTAGACCACAAGGAAGTGTTTTACATTTAGAAAAAAATCTTATTACGACCCCTTTACTGCAACAAAAAAAACACGAAATGCAACAGGAAGTAGAAGCAAAATAGGAGAACCAGGACAAGCAATTATATAAAACACATGAAAATAGAAAGCAGAGTCATGAGAGAGAGACAACTCTTCTACTCCTGAACTGCTGCACACAAAAGGGTAAACATTAGGGCTGCAAAGATTCCTCGATTAAATCAAATTAATTCAATTAAAACACAGCTTCGATTTGTATTGTGTTGCTTTGATGAGTTGTTTAATGATTTTAATTAATAAAAAGTCCCAAGACTGCTCACAGACCTGAGAGTGATGCACCTATGCTGATTTAGGTCACGCTGATGTGGCCTCTGTGTGTGTGTGTGTGTGTGTGTGTGTGTGTGTGTGTGTGTGTGTGTGTGTGTGTGTGTGTGGGTGGGTGGCAGGACCAGCAGAGTGCTAAGGGAGGTGGCTCAAAGAAGAGGAAGAAAGAGACCAAATGGCCCAAAGAAGACAAGAGAAGCTGCCAACGGTTATGCAACTATTTGAAAGTGAAATAGACAGACATCGCGGTAAAATGTTTGCACTGTCAAACGGAGCTGACATTTCACAATGATACTACCGTATTTTCCGGACCATATGGCGCACCGGATTAAAAGGCGCACTGCCGATGAGCGGGTCTAGTCGGGTCTATTTTCATACAAAAGGCGCACCGAATTATAGGGCGCATTAAAGGGGTCATATTATTATTATAAGGCGGACTCGCGCAATTTTTCAGGACTTATGCAGATCCCAAATACAGATCAGCAGGTACAAGAAGGTAAGAAAAGTTGCTTTTGCATAATATTGCGAAACAAAACGTCAGATAATATGTCTTACCTAATACACACACCATAATAGTACTGGTATGTTGAAGCACAGTACAATCCATCAAGCGGTGCGGCTTCATCGCTTACCAAAGTCGCACTAAAACATTTTGATAGATTTTTGAGCGCCGTGTGTAATGTTCTATATTTTCAATGGAACATATATGTGACCCACCCATAATGTGTCACATTTTTGTGTTGATATATTTATTTTATTTTATGGTTTGAATTCGTTTTTGGAGCTGTCATTCCACATTTATCAATATTCACATTGGTCAGTAGGGGGCAGCAGGGCGTTTCTTCCCAATTGAATGCGATCACCTACAGACCGGAAGTGTCTTGTCATTCTGACGAGAGCGACCAGTCTGTGACCAACTGAAACGTTCTGTGTGCTTTTTTTCCTCCTGTATAACAGGTTAGTTTTGGTAAAACAACTCACTGAATAATATCCATGTTTTTTTCTAAGTTTAAGTACACATTCTGATGGTGGAGCCTAACTCTAAAGTGTTTGTGAGTTGTAGTTTGTATTTGTGAATGAATCCGGTGCACAGCTGTATTAATCAATACAAAATGGCGACGTGAGTGCGCAATGTTTATATAGGAACTTCTGATCCTAATTCAGACTCCCAAATTAGAGCTCCCGTTTTCTTATTGATTTCATATGTATATTTGTATAATGTGTGTGTTCTGAAATAGGTTTTACATGCTATTTTGTTATGTTTAGACATGGTTATATAAGTTAAGCTCTCAGGAATGGTCAATGAACATTTCAAGTACAGTAACTTAAAGCTGCTATATAAGAAGAAGAATATGAAGAAAAGTAAAATATTTAAATGAATGTTGCTAAATTGTGCATTAAGTTAAAGGTGAATATTCCTGAGAAAGACAAGACAGTGAAATAATGTCTAATTGAGCACTATATTGTATGTTTTGGAGTGATGATGTGGATATGTGAAAATATATGGCAAAGGTATACAGTATTGTTATGGTAATTATAACTCCAGTGATACAGTAACAGTTTAATGATAGTTTATTGAGTGTTTTGATGAAAATAGAGGTGAAGATAAAGTAAAAGACATTGACATGATAATACAAAGTGACAAAATATATGGGAAATTAAGTGAATTGTGGATTTGTAAATTCTGTTAATAAATTCTGACGAGAGCGACCAGTCTATGACCAACTGAAACGTTCTGTGTGCTTTTTTCCTCCTGTATAACAGGACAATATTATCTGACTGCTTGTCCTGGCTACCTGGGACCTGCAACATATACAATGTTGGTGTTGTTTACCTGAGTCATATTGCAGTCTATGTGTGTAAAAGGTAAGGCACTATCTGGCGTTTTGTTTCGCAATAATATGCAAAAGCAAATTTTCTTACCTTCTGGTACCTGCTGATCTGTATTTGGGATCTGCATAAGTCCTGAAGCGACGGTTAGAAAGTGACTTGAAGATGATCTGTAAAACAATCTATGCAACATTTTGACCAAATAACCACCATCACATGTTATGTAGACCACAAGGAAGTGTTTTACATTTAGAAAAAAATAATATTAATATGACTCCTTTAATGCGCCTTATATATGGGAAAAAAACGAAAATAGACCATTCATCGCCAGTGCGCCCTATGGTTTGGAAAATACGGTAGTAATTATTTTATATATAAGCGCTACTAGATTTACATTTGATGTGAGTGACGCATATACAAGGTTTTTTGGTTGTACTTCCACAACACCCCACCCTCTCTTCCCCTGCCAGCGAGAGGAGCTCGCCGGGATAAAACAGGAGAAGCGTCACGCTATCCCCCATCCCTCTTCCACTTCTCCGCCGCGCAGGCACCTGGACCAAGTGCACTGAGCGATAAGGACATCCATCACGCGCTCTCACAGCTTCGGGAGCGCAGGAGCGCTTGCCGGGGTCTGTCGCCGTGCAGGAGCGCTCTCCCGTGTTGCAGGATGGCCAGCTAAGGAAGCAGTGTGCTCCAATAACACAGCCTGTCAGCTCGGCGCCGCCATGATTAAACTCTTAACAGGCCGGCAACACGCGGCCTCTCGGTAGCAGAGGGGCTTAGCGCGGTGACGGAGGGGGGCTGGAGGTTTTACGCCGTTGCCTTTCGCTATCACTTCTCATTGCAGGAGCGCGTAAAGCAGAGCGGGCACAGGCGGAGAGAAGTTGAGCTATGGGGCGCTGAGAGTGCTTGGGCCCCACTGTGCCGCTGATTGATCTCTGATTGATCTGCCACGTAGCGGAACAAGATCGTCCTAAAAATGTGTCTGAGAGTTCTCCCTGTGCGAACCCACATGGGCCTGACCTAGATCCTGCGTCCCATATACTGTACATGTTAAACACAGAGACAGAGAGAAGGGGTAGTCGTTCAATAAACCAGATCCTCCAGGAATTTGCAATGTTGATAACGCAAATTCAACCAATCCATGAGAATTACACAAAACTTGCCACTAGGGTTGTACGGTGTAGCAGTACTCCCTGGTTCAATCCCCACCTAGTACCAACCTCGTCATGTCCGTTGTGTCCTGAGCAAGACACTTCACCCTTGCTCCTGATGGGTGCTGGTTAGCGCCTTGCATGGCAGCTCCCTCCATCAGTGTGTGAATGTGTGTGTGAATGGGTAAATGTGGAAGTAGTGTCAAAGCGCTTTGAGTACCTTGAAGGTAGAAAAGCGCTATACAAGTACAACCCATTTATCATTTATTTACTAGTATAGTACAGCGATACTAATGAATCACATTCGATACTATACCGCCTCTAAAAAGTACGATCACAGAGTACATACAAGCAGACACAGTGTGTCGACAGAAAAGGGAGAAGGGATGCATTTTGGTCTAAAAACTAACAATAAAGGTGAAACTATAACACTGAAACGCCCTCAGGAAGAGGTGCTTTAAGACATGGATAGCTAGCCAGCGGCTAAGGTCCATCCGCAGTCTGCAGTGTTTTAGCTACTTCTCCAATCACTAATCCTCGTCTCCATGGCGACAAATAAAGTAAGTTTCTTACAAGTATCATGTTTTGGAGCACAGTTAAAGTACCAATGATTGTCACACACACACTAGGTGTGGCGAAATAATTCTCTGCATTTGACCCTTCACCTTTGATCACCCCCCTGGGAGGTGAGGGGAGCAGTGAGCAGCAGCGGTGGCCACGCCCGGGAATCATTTTTGGTGATTTGACCCCCAATTCCAACCCTTGATGCGGAGTGCCAAGCAGGGAGGTAATGGGTCCCATTTTTATAGTCTTTGGTATGACTCGGCCGGGGTTGGAACTCACAACCTACCGATCTCAGGACCGACACTCTAACCACAAGGCCACTGAGCACAGCTTTAGGACCCTACCGGAACGCATTTTAACTAGAGATGTCCGATAATGGCTTTTTTTTCCCGATATCCGATATTCCGATATTGTCCAACTCTTAATTACCGATACCGATATCAACCGATACCGATATATACAGTCGTGGAATTAACACATTATTATGCCTAATTTTGTTGTGATGCCCCGCTGGATGCATTAAACAATGTAACAAGGTTTTCCAAAATAATTCAAATCAAGTTATGGAAAAAAATGCCAACATGGCACTGCCATATTTATTATTGAAGTCACAAAGTGCATTTTTTTTTTTTAACATGCCTCAAAACAGCAGCTTGGAATTTGGGACATGCTCTCCCTGAGAGAGCAAGAGGAGGTTAAGGTGGGCGGGGTTGGGGGCGGGGTTAGCGGGGGGTGTATATTGTAGCGTCCCGGAAGAGTTAGTGCTGCAAGGTGTTGTGGGTATTTGTTCTGTTGTGTTTATGTTGTGTTACAGTGCGGATGTTCTCCTGAAATGTGTTTGTCATTCTTGTTTGGTGTGGGTTCACAGTGTGGCGCATATTTGTAACGGTGTTAAAGTTGTTTATACGGCCAACCTTTAGTGTGACCTGTATGGCTGTTGACCAAGTATGCCTTGCATTGTGAAAAGCCGTAGATATAATGTGACTGGGCCGGCATGCAAAGGCAGTGCTTTTAAGATTTATTGGCGCTCTGTACCTCTCCCTACGTCCGTGCACACAGCAGCGTTTTAAAAAGTCATACATTTTACTTTTTAAAACCGATACCGATAATTTTGAAACCGATATCGAGAATTTCCGATATTACATTTCAAAGCATTTATCGGCCGATAATATCGACATCTCTAATTTTAACCCAAGAACACGCCAACACGCGTCTGCCTCGCTCTCCTCAGCGTCACATTCCCTCAGTGGTAATGGGTCCATAAAACACTTCAAATATTGATAAATAAACCCTCAAACCATCAGAATTTTTGCTGCAAACTTTTTTGGGAAAAGCTGCAGCAAATTCAGGAATTTTAGACCACGACAACAACTAAAAAAAAAAGACTTGAAGTTCAGATGAACTCTTTTTTTTCTTGAATGTTTAATTTAACTTTATTCGGCATGTTCAAAACATAAACTCAAAGACGTTGCTACAATAGGAAGGGGATTCATATGGCCCCATTCGTCGAGGTTTACCTGACGCAGGGAACGTGACAAATTGGAAGGGCGCACTATCTACTTTAGCCGCCAGATGGCAGTAAAGCATTGGACATCTTAAAATGTGTTTTGTGGCGATTCCAACTTTGCCCGCAGTGTCGTTCCTATGTAGAGTGGCGCTTTCCGTCATTTTCTGCAGACTGCATTGCAAAGTGACGAACCCTCCGCCTTTCTCTCATGCCAGATCTACCCAAGAACGGGGCAATTCCCTAGTGTAAATCTCCTATCCGATTATAGCCGACATTGCGCCTCTTGCTCTGCAATTGTGTATTTTATTGTGGTAATCATTGCGGTGTTGTGTTCATTTACACAAATTGCTTTAAAGTTTCGACTGTTTTCGGGTTAAAAAAAAGAAGCCTTTTGTGTTTTCCACTACAGTAGATCACTTTGCCTCATTTACCTGTAATCCAATTGAAAAAGACAGATTCCCCTCAGAGGTCAACTAAGTCCTTGCAGTCTGACTGACTGTTGCTCTCTCGACCTGGCTGTCAAAGAACTGGAAACTTCTGTGCTTTAATGACCTTCACCGGCAGGCAACTCAACCTGTCTTTGTCCTTGCAGTTGAATAAACACAGAGGAATAGCACTGAGTGAGACTAAATACAGCGGGAATGACAAATGCATGGTCTCATTTATCAGCATTAAGTCCCATAAGAAAGAGATCGAGGCGAGTGGAGAGGCGGAGGTTGTTTAGTGTGCATCCGAAGGACAGAAGCATTTAAAAACACACATCAATAGATAACGACTTGAGTTTGAACAGCCTGTAGTTGGCTACTTCCTCCATCCAAAGACGTCAATGGAATTACGGGTGACCTTAAAGCAACACTAAGTAATAATGTGAACCATGTTGATGCTGCTCTGGCTCGTAATACAGAGAATTGTCGTGGCAACCCCTACTTTAGTCATCTATCATAGAGGTGGACCAGCCAGGACACCTGTCTTAAGGAATATTTGTGTTGTGCTGTGCTTCTACCAACACACGCCTGCTGTTAAGGCACTTTGAAGGAATATTAAATATTACTACATCATTTAATTTTTTTAAATGATGTCGTCACACACATAAAATAATAATAATATTAGGAGGAAAAGAAAAAGTTAAAATTTTTAGAGGAATAAAGTATATATTTTGGACAGTTAATTATATACAGGAATAAACTACAAAACCCCGAAACCAGTGAAGTTGGCACGTTGTGTAATTCGTAAATAAAAACAGAATACAATGATTTGCAAATCTTTTTCAACTTATATTCAATTGAATAGACTGCAAAGACAAGATATTTAACGTCCGAACTGAGAAACTTCATTTTTTTTTTGCAAATAATCATTAACTTAAAATTTAATGGCAGCAACACATTGCAAAAAAGTTGGCACAGGGGCATTTTTACCACTGTGTTACATGGCCTTTCCTTTTAACAACACTCTGTAAACGTTTGGGAACTGAGGAGACCAATTTTTGAAGCTTTTCAGGTGGAATTCTTTTCCATTCTTGATTGATTTACAGCTTAAGTTGTTCAACAGTCTCCGTTGTCGTATTTTAGGCTTCATAATGCACCACATATTTTCAATGGGAGACAGGTCTGGACTACAGGCAGGCCAGTCTAGTACCCGCACTCTTTTACTATGAAGCCACGCTGTTATAACACGTGCAGAATGTGGCTTGGCATTGTCTTGCTGAAATAAGCAGGGGCGTCCATGAAAAAGACGTTGCTTGGATTGCAACATGTCTTGCTCCAAAACCTGTATGTACCTTTCAGCATTAATGGTGCCTTCACAGATGTGTAAGTTACCCATACCTTGGGCACTAATACACTCCCATACCATCAAAGATCCTGCCTTTTGAACTGTGCCTATAACAGTCCGGATGGTTCTTTTCCTCTTTGTTCCGGAGGACACAACGTCCACAGTTTCCAAAAACAATTTGAAATGTGGACTCGTCAGACCACAGAACACTTTTCCACTTTGCATCAGTTCATCTTAGATGAGCTCGGGCCCAGCGAAGCCGGCGGCGTTTCTCGGTGTTGTTGATAAATGGTTTTGGCTTTGCATAGTAGAGTTTTAACTTGCACTTACCGATGTAGCAATGAACTGTAGTTACTGACAGTGGTTTCCTGAAGTGTTCCTGAGCCCATGTGGTGATATCCTTTACACACTGATGTCGCTTTTTGATGCAGTACCACTTGAGGAATTGAAGGTCACTGGCATTCAATGATGGTTTACGGCCTTGCCGTTTACGTGCAGTGATTTGTCCAGATTCTCTGAACCTTTTGATGGTATTACGGACCGTAGATGGTGAAATCCCTAAATTCCTTGCATTAGCTCGTAAACTGTTGGACAATTTACTCACAAATTTGTTCACAAAGTGGTGACCCTCGCCCCATCCTTGTTTGTGAATGACTGAGCATTTAATGGAAGATGCTTTTATACCCAATCATGGCACGCACCTGTTCCCAATTAGCCTGTTCACCCGTGGGATGTTCCAAATAAGTGTTTGATGAGCATACCTCAACTTTCTCAGCCTTTTTTTCCACTTGTGCCAACTTTTTGGAAACATGTTGCAGGCATCAAATTCCAAATGAGCTAATATTTGCAAAAAATAACATTTACCAGTTCAAACTTTAAGTATCTTGTCTTTGCAGTCTATTCAATTATATATAGGTTGAAAAGGATTTGCAAATCATTGTATTCTGTTTTTATTTACCATTTACACAACGTGCCAACTTCACTGGTTTTGGGTTTGTAAATGGAAAAGCCTTTCTTCCTACTCCTTTTCGGGTGTGTTGTAACTGTATGCATGTTTCAAATGAACTAATACCAAAATCACAAGTTTAAAACATTTTCATGAGAAAAAGGTCCTAATATTTTAACAGTATACTGTCCTTGTAATTTTAAATAATATATGTCAACATTCCTAGAACACCAAAGACAACACTGAAGGATCAGAAGCCATTCTTCAACTCTAAAGACCAATAAAGTAATCATTAAGCATCATTAAACAAATATACGCTCTTAAAAGCTCTCTCTTGAAAAATGAAGTGTCTCGTTACTCATTTTCTTCTGATGTTACCATGAAATTCTCCAACTGATGCCTCTATTCCAGAAGTTGCCAAACGTTTTCCACCGAGTACCACCTCAGAAAACTCTTGGCTCTCTAAGTATCACCATACAGACCAACTTAAAATACAGTCACGTAGTAGGCATAGGTATTCATTAAAAAACAAGGCAGAGGTTTTATTTCTATTCATTCATATTCAAGTATGTTTAATATTTTAACACAGTTTAAACAGTAGCAAACATAAAACACTGTACTTTACTCGAGTGATTCTTTGGAGTACCCCTAGATCAGTGGTTCTTAACCTTGTTGGAGGTACCGAACCCCACCAGTTTCATATGCGCATTCACCGAACCCTTCTTTAGTGAAAAATAAAATGTTTAATTTTTAATTTTTTCAAATTCAAGACAAAGTTATATGTTTTTTTACTAGTGCACAAAATTAACAGTGCATGAACATCACCTTGTTCAAAGAACAAAACCAACACAGTGCATGAACTCACAACAAATTACACACTTGCAAATCAGATGGAAAATTAGAGGGAACATTGTTTGGGGGTATCCATAATACTTAGACTTATTTTTTATTGTCATTCAAATTTTAACTTTACAGTACAGATACACCGATAGGGAGAAGTTTTTATTTACACGATTGATTGATTGAATGAATGAAATTTGTATTAGTAGATTGCACAGTACAGTACATATTTCGTACAATTGACCACTAAATGGTAATACCCGAATAAGTTTTTCAACTTGTTTAATTAAGTCTCGGGGTCCACGTTAATCAATTCATGAGTCTGGTGTGTCTTGACCGTTGCGGCGGAGGCTCTGCCGAACCCCTGAGGCCAACTCACCGAACCCCTAGGGTTCGATCGAACCCAGGTTAAGAACCACTGCCCTAGATGGAGCTTGCGCACAACTCCTGGTACACGTACCACAGTCTGCTCTATTCAAATACTTCTCAAGTCTCCTTGAGTCTTACTCTACAAAAGCAAAACATTACATATTATGATAAAAACAATCTAATAAAAAAACAACAATACAGCTGTGGCTGTAGGCAACCCCCTGATGCAGTTTTGTTACTAATTCCACAAGAGTTGCCATAGCTACCTCTGTGTGCGCTTTAAAAGGCTGGTTGGTGTGTAGTGTGTGCATGTCACACTCGCCACAGTGTTGTTTACAATGAACTCATCCGCGCTATTAATGCTGACTCAGCATTAGTGACGTATCACTATTACAACATCGGTAGGTAATATACCTGTCAAGAATTGACCTTGTGGTCAAAGGATGGATGTACGTTAAATTTATATATTTTTTGGAGTAAATTATCGTCGAAATAAAAGAAAAACCTTACAACTATTCCTTACCTCCGCTTTAATGGAATCACTTTGCCTGTGGTTAGTAAATGTAATAAAGTTAACACAATCAGAGTAGCAGGCATGATTTACTGTGTTAGTCTAACACAGATTTATCACATGCCGTTCTTTTGTAAACACAAGTGAATACCATAAAACACGCACGCACACGCACGTTATTGTGTCAGTGGGTGGGTGAACAAAAGGAGCCGTTTTGTGAATGTCTGCATTAAGGTTGTCCCGATACCAATATTGTGGTACCTGTACCGGTACCAAAATGTATTTTGGTAGATTTTGATACTTTTCCATACTTTTCTAAATAAAGGGGACCACAAAAACTGTCATTATTGGCTTTATTTTAACAAAAAAATCTTCCGGTACATTAAACATGTTATATAATATGTATATATAAGATCTGCTTACTTTCTCTTTTAACATGTTCTATCGACACTTCTGTTAAAATGTAATAATCACTTATTCTTCTGTTGTTTGGATACTTCACATTAGTTCTGGATGATACCACAAATTTAGGTATCGATCCGATACCAAGTAGTTACAGGATCATACAATGGTCATAATTTAAGTCCCCATGTGGGGATGTATTACCTGAGTTTATAAATATAATATACATTTAAAAAAAAAAAGGAAAGATTTTGTGATGCTAAAAACATATCGATATAATCATAGTAGTATCGACTAGATACACTATTGCACTTGGTATCATTACAGTGGATGTCAGGTGTAGATCCACCCATGGCATTTGTTTACATTGCACTTTTTTATTTTATTTTGCTTTTCCTCCACAATCCTTATGAGAGACAAGAACACAATTCTAACATGCAAAAAATCTGCTTGTTCGAGGTAGCTAGCAATGCAGATAATGGGAGCAATGCATTCTACCTCTAAATCAGGTTAAAAATGCATTAAAAAAACATTAAAAATACTTCATTTACGTTCTGTAACCTGTATAATAACCAACCTGTAGCAACATTGGTATTGTAAGAGCGAATACTGAGGAACTTCTTTTCTAGCGTACTAACACATCGGAGTGCTAAGGTATTAGCTTTGGCGAAAGATAAGCTATTTTTTACGTGACCAGCTGAATCGTGTTTGAGTTTGTAATGCACAACACAATCATATTACAGTGTCTGTTAAGTATTGGCCCACATTTCATGTTTTGTTTGTACACAGCTACCAAGACAGTGTATGTACTGTAGTTGTAATAATAGTTACAATGCTTGTATGTATATTATAGTGACTCACTCGACAAATAGTTGTCTGTCCAGATGGCCGGGGAAGTTTTTTCAAGTTGACTTTGGGTAAGCACTCCATTTATGTCGAAATATCTTGGCTCCAAGTTCTATATTTACAGCATTAAAGTCACGACGACCTCACTCTCTCGGCTTCCGTCTGCTCCAACGTTTGAACCTTCCTTCTAGAAGCAGTAGTTCATCCTCTGTATGTTCAGCTTCAAAAAGATAAGGTTGTGAATCTTCATTTGTCCAAAAATAGTCATCTTAGTTCAAGTCTGGCATTATTAGAAACCACATGGATTTGTTTCCGGAAGTAGGAACAAATTTGTTGCCGGAAGTCGGAAGTGCACTGCTATGAAAACGGAAATAAATGCGCCGATGGAACCAGTTCCGGCAATGCATAAAATGACCAAAAGACGGTAAATATTGTACATATTACATATTGCTACTATCGTCTCTGTTACTACATTATATCTATATACTTGCAGTGTAAATACAAAACATTGATGGAGGGTTTTGAAAGCCACATCTTCCAAGCGTTTTAATCATCTTTAAAATCTAAAAAAAAAAAAAAAAAGACGTGTGTTCTTGTTTCTCATAATGATTGTGAACGGTAGGCAAAATTCCCCCAGAAAGTGCAGATCCCCTTTAAGCGAATACATACAGTAATACAATACTATTATTATATTGGAAGCAATATTGGTGTATTTCATTTTATTAATCACTGCATCGCTTTTTCATCTTCAACACTGTTTTTATTTGCAGTATATGAAAGATTAATTATATTGTAAAATATGACATGCATGTAAAAAGTAGGTTTAGCCAATGTGAGATGAATAAATTGTGAAAGTGTTGGCGGGCGACATATATTTACCAATATACATGTGTATTTGACATTTAAATTATTTACAATTTCAATTTTTTTAATTACTTTTTTTCATTTTGGTTATTTTTTTGTATGATTAATTTGTTGAATTTCAAACAAACATAAGCCAAACACAGCATTTGTGTTTTTGACTATTCGTACCAATACTGAAATGACAATTAAAATAAATAAAACAAACACATACATATTGATATTTTTGGTATACATGAAAATAATAAAACAAAAAATTTTTTGTATCGATTTTTATGAAATTATTGTTTTATTATGTATTACACACTTACAGTACATGTTTTTTTTCCTTTATCACATTGTGTGATAAACATAGGCAATGGTGTGACAATATCATGCGGCTAATCCTTATACATGTATGTTTCTTTTATTAATGTTACAAGCGGCCCTCTGAGGGCAGCCAAAACTGCACTGTGGCCCTCAATGAAAACCAGTTTGACACCCCAGTTGTGGAACAACCACACACACACACACACACACACACACACACACACACACACACACACACACACGCAAAGAAAGAATCTTCCTTCAACCCTCTGGTGCCCCTTGTGGCCAGCGGGGGAAAGAATAAATCATTCCGGCTCGCTCAGCCCTTCGGACACAAGACAGCTGCTGACATCTTCCAGACGACTTGGAAGGGTCACGGGTTAAAGGTCAAAGTCTGACAGAGGGGCGAGTGGGTCAACATGAGCAGGTAGAGCAAAGACAAAGACAAAAGCGATGCTGGGTGGAAGATGTGTGAATGCTCCAAAGCATTCACACATATGGTTTTTCTTCTTCTTCTTCTCCAGATTTTGGAGCGCTCTACCATCCACATTGTTCCTCCAATTCACACCGTTCTAACTTCAAACTGTTCAGCCTATTTCGGAATCGGGGGCTTTCCCTTGACAAATTCCCAAAATGTCCAGATATCCCAGAATTCCAGGTTTTCTGGGACATTTTTCCCATTCAAAATGAATTGGCCATTTTTCAAACTCCCAGCATTTCCACATTTTTCAACCGATTCAAACCATCCCACCTTCAACATATACCACTCATCCCGGACATTCAAACGATTATTTTTCAAAGTTCCCAAAAATTCCAGGAATTCCCAGAATTCTAATTTTCTCGACCACTTTTTTTTGTCAACTACTCCTTTCACATTTTTCAACCCACTTCAACCGTTCCACCGTCAAAACATTCCTCTTAATCAGGAAGAAAAAACGAAGTTGGTTTTCTGACTGCTAAAATTCCCGCTTTTCCTAAAATTCTAGGAATTCCGTAATACCATTTATCAATTAAAAATGTTACTACCTCAAAATTTGTCGACCGTTTTGAACAATTCCAAAACCAACCAATCATTCAGAACATTAACATTTTTTAGCACTTTCAAAAAAAAATTCCCACTTTTCCCGAAATTCCCTAATTTGAATGACATTCCCATTGAAATGAATGCGACATTTTTCCAAGTTGCACAATTCTTCATTTTTCAACCAATTCAATCCATTCCACCTTCAACATATTCCACTCATCCTGGACATTCAAACGATCATGTCAATTCCCAGAATTCCCGTTTTTTTCAACCCCTTTTTTCACCACATTCCACTCATCCCGGACATTCAAACGATTATTTTTCAAAGTTCCCAAAAATTCCAGGAAGTCCCAGAATTCTCGTTTTTTCGACCTCTTTTTTCTGTCAACCACTCCTTTCACATTTTTCAACCCACTTCAACCGTTCCACCGTCAAAACATTCCTCTTAATCAGGAAGAAAAAACGAAGTTGGTTTTCTGACTGCAGAAATTCCCGCTTTTCCTGAAATTCCAGGAATTCCGTAATACCATTTATCAATTAAAAATGTTACTACCTCAAAATTTTTCAACCGTTTTGAACAATTCCAAAACCAAACAATCATTCAGAACATTAAAATTTTTTAGCACTTTCAAAAAAAAAAAAATCCCGCTTTTCCCGAAATTCCTTAAAATCAATGAAATTACAATTGAAATGAATGCGACATTTTTCCAAGTTGCACAATTCTTCATTTTTCAACCAATTCAATCCATTCCACCTTCAACATATTCCACTCATCCTGGACATTCAAACGATCATGTCAATTCCCAGAATTCCCGTTTTTTCAACCCCTTTTTTCACCATTTTTTCTGTCGATTACTTCTTCCACATTTTTCAACTCACTTCCATCGTTCCACCATCAAAACATTCCTTTTAATCAGAAAAACAAATTAAGTTGGTTTTTGAACTGCAAAAGTTCCCGCTTTTCCTGAAATTCCAGGAATTACGTAATACCATTTATCAATTAAAAATGTTACTACTTCAACAAAAATTCCAACACCAACCATTCTCAACTCATTCAGAACATTCACATTTTTTTAGCACTTTCAAAAAAATTCCCGCTTTTCCCGAAATCCCCAAATTTCAATGAAATTCCAATTGAAATTAATGGGACATTTGTCCATGTTGCCCAATTCCGACATTTTTAAACCTATTCAAACCATTCCAACATCAACACATTCCACTCATCCTGGACATTCAAACTAACACTTTCCCAAGTTCCAAACCAAATTCTGGTTTTCTTGGAAATTCAAACTCTTCAACATTCAAACCATTCCAGCATTTAAACTATTCTTACATTCATACTACATTCTGTCAGTATTTCAGTTCAATTCAGCATTGGAGCATTCACATGCAATTCCTTCAGAAACATCTAGTTCAGGGGTCGGCAACCCAAAACGTTGAAAGAGCCATATTGGACCAAAAAAATAAATAAAAATCTGTCTGCAGCTGCAAAAAATTAAAAGCCTTATATAAGTGTTATAATGAAGGCAACACATGATGTAAGTGTCTATATTAGTTATATTGGCCTTTTATCAAAGACTGACTCAAATCTTTGTTGACAGAAATGTTGTATTTTAATATTTATTCCACACATTTTTGCAACGTTATAAATCATTAGTAAAATGGAGGCTTCTCACAGGATGAGATAACTCCTGGAAATTACTGTCTCAGAATGGCCAAAGGTATAGATGTGTGTGTCTAAGTTTAAGAAAACGGCAGGCTGTCTTCTTCTAATGGATTTATTACAATCTTTGCAACCTGGGTAACGTTTGCTGTGGTCTGGAACAACATGGCGCACAAACAACTATGAGAAATGCAGCCAATATTCCATAAATATAACGTGTCATGAGACATGCAAATATAAATTAAATACACAGAGGACGTAAGTAAAGGAATTTAAATGAGCTCAAATATACCTACAAATGAGGCATAATGATGCAATATGTACATACAGCTAGCCTAAATAGCATCTTAGCTCTGATTAGCTTGCAGTCATGAATTGACCAAATATGCCTGATAAGCAAATCAATAAAATCAACAAAGCTCACCTTTGTGTATTCACGCACAGTATAAAACAATTGGTGGACAAAATGAAACAAAGGAGTGGCATAAAACACGTCTTTCTGTGGCAGCATTGGAGAAAGTTGTACATGTAAACAAACTGAGCTGAGTTCAAGGATTGCTGAAACCAAAACGATGCTTGCCAAATACTCTCATCAGTGAAGCATGTTTAATATAAACAGTGGGATTGCTAACAATTGGAGAGGTTTGTGTCATGTTTGTTCTCTTACAGAAAATATATTGAAACAAAAAATATATATTTTTATTAATCTTTTTCCATTTTCACACATCTTTAAAAGAGGTCCAGGGAGCCACTAGGGCGGCGCTAAAGAGCCACATGCGGCTCTAGAGCTGCGGGTTGCTGACCCCCGATCCAGTTATTTATTATTTTCCTACAGTATGATAAAAAGCCATCGTTTAAAACCAAAGAAGCTATTCATACATTATAGAGCTTATCTAATACTCTTTGAAAAACGTACTGCAATTAAGTTTCCAGCAGAAGTCTTGAAAAGGAAAAGGAGTGCACAAGGTAAATGACGTGTTCACTTTGTGTGTGGAAAAACAGTCAGTGTCTAAACTGTGTTGTCTGTATTGTGAAGAAATGAAAATAAGCGAAGTGAAGCTCGGGACTTCCATTTGACTGCTTAATTCTACCTTTAGACAATAAAAGGCTAAGATCACACCGCCTTCTCTCCCATATTCCCATCATAGCAATTACCGAGGGGGCTGCGCTGTCGGAGCAATTTGGGCCACTTTGCAGCCACAAACAAAACATTGTTATGAAAGCCCGGCAGAAGTAATTTTTCCAGAAGAAGGTGTTTCAATAACAAGTTTGAAACTTATTTTTTTCAATATAATACCGGGATAGCATGTTGCTCTTATCGGTTCGAGACAGCGGTTTAAGTAATTACACGCTTCTGCCTCTAAAAAGTGATCAATAAGAGGTATTTGCCGATGCATACACAAATTGATGGAGGGAGGACAACATTGTGAACATGATAATGTCTGCACTCATTTCAAAGGACAACATGATATCAGCGTGACTCACCAAATGTCTGAGGCTGATTCATTTGGCCGTCTGCTTGCCTTCACACTTGACCTTTCACCTCGTGACCTGCTCCAACTTGGCATGCAAAACGTGCACTTTTCCACCAGCATGGCTTTCATTAATGCATCAGTGTCACGTCTGATCCTGAAAGTCTCTCTGAGTCACACTGTTGGTGTCGCCGCATCACCTGACGTGCTCGTGACTCATCAACGCCGCTCTTCAACGCCATTTATTTTAATTTTCACCACCTCAAGTACGCCTAAAATGATATCCAAAATAAGAGCATCGTTACACAAATAACAACAGATCTGCGTAAACAACTAGAAACGCACGCCACAATTGCTGTAGAGCAGTGGTTCTCAGACATTTTTCACCAAGCACCACTTCAGAAAACACTTAGCTCTCCAAGTACAAAACCCAAAACCAGTGAAGTTGGCACGTTGTGTAAATCATAAATAAAAACAGAATACAATGATTTGCAAATCCTTTTCAACCTATATCTTATTGAGTAGACTGCAAAGACAAGATATTTAAAGTTCGAACTCGAAAACTTTGGTTATTTTTTGCAAATATTAGCTCATTTGGAATTTGATGCCTGCAACAGGTTTCAAAAAAGCTGGCACAAGTGGCAAAAAAGACTGATAAAGTTGAGGAATGCTCATCAAACACTTATTTGGAACATCCCACAGGTGAACAGGCTAATTGGGAACAGGTGGGCGCCATGATTGGGTATAAAAGCAGCTTCCATGGAATGCTCAGTCATTCACAAGCAAGAATGGGGCGAGGGTCACCATTTTGTGAACAAATGCGTGACGAAACTGTCGAACATTTAAAGAACAACATTTCTCAACGAGCTATTGCAAGGAATATAGGGATTTTGACCATCTACTGTACGTAATATCATCAAAAGGTTCAGAGAATCTGGAGAAATTACTGCACGTAAGCGATGATATTACAGACCTTCGATCGCTCAGGCGATACTGCATCAAAAAACAACATCAGTGTGTAAAGGATATCACCACATGGGCTCAGGAACACTTCAGAAAACCACTGTCAGTAACTACAGTTTGTCGCTACATCTGTGAGTGCAAGTTAAAACTTTATTATGAAACGCTGCCGGCTTTGCTGGGACCGAGTTCATCTAAGATGGACTGATGCAAAGTGGAAAAGTGTTCTCTGGTCTGACGAGTCCACATTAAAACATTTTTTTAGAGACTGCACGTTGTGTCCTCCGGACCAAAGAGGAAAAGAACCATCCGGATTGTTATAAGCGCAAAGTTCAAAAGCCAGCATCTGTGATGGTATGAGGGTGTATTAGTGCTCACGGCATGGGTTATACTTGTATAACGCTTTTCTACCTTTTTAAGGAACTCAAAGCGCTTTGACACTATTTCCACATTCACCCATTCACACACACATTCACACACTGATGGCGGGAGCTGCCATGCAAGGCGCTAACCAGGACCCATCAGTAGCAAGGGTGAAGTGTCTTGCTCAAGGACACAACGGACGTGACTAGGATGGTAGAAGGTGGGGATTGAACCAGGAACCCTCAGGTTGCTGGCACAGCCACTCTCCCAACTGTGGCACGCCGTCATAAATTATAGAGCTGAAGGCATGGGTAACTTACACATCTGTGAAGGCACCATTAATGCTGAAAGGTACATACAGGTTTTGGGGCAACATGTTGCCATCCAAGCAACATTACCATGGACACCCCTGCTTATTTCAGCAAGACAATGCCAAACCACGTGTTACAACAGCGTGGCTTCATAGTAAAAGAGTACGGGTACTAGACTGGCCTGTCTGAAGTCCAGACCTGTCTCCCATTGAAAATGTGTAGCGCAATATGAAACTTAAAGGCCTACTGAAACCCACTACTACCGACCACGCAGTCTGATAGTTTATATATCAATGATGAAATCTTAACATTGCAACACATGCCGATACGGCCGGGTTAGCTTACTAAAGTGCAATTTTAAATTTCGCGCAAAATATCCTGCTGAAAACGTCTCGGTATGATGACGCCTGCGCGTGACATCATGGATTGTAGAGGACATTTTGGGACAGCATGGTGGCCAGCTATTAAGTCGTCTGTTTTCATTGCAAAATTCCACAGTATTCTGGACATCTGTGTTGGTGAATCTTTTGCAATTTGTTCAAAGAACAATGGAGACAGCAAAGAAGAAAGCTGTAGGTGGGAAGCGGTGTATTGCGGCAGGTGTTGTGCCGGATAACGCACCCCCGCCGTAGAATGCACCCCCTGACTGTTGTGCCGGATAACACAGCCGGTGTTTCATTGTTTACATTCCCGGAAGATGACAGTCAAGCTTTACCATTGGCCTGTGAAGAACTGGGACAACAGAGACTCTTACCAGGAGGACTTTGAGTTGGATACGCAGACGCGGTACCGTGAGTACGCATGCAGCTGCGGCTTCCAAACATTTGATCGTTTGCCCGTACGTGCGTGCCGCTATGTGCATGTCACATACGTAACTTTGGGGACTTTGGGGAAATATATGTGCTGTATGAACTTTGGGGAGGTGAACGGTACTTTGGGCTGTGGGATTGAGTGTGTTGTGCAGGTGTTTGAGTTGTATTGGCGAGTTATATGGACGGGAGGGGGGAGGTGTTTGTTATGCGGGATTAATTTGTGGTATATTAAATATAAGCCTGGTTGTGTTGTGGCTAATAGAGTATATATATGTCTTGTGTTTATTTACTGTTTTAGTCATTCCCAGCTGAATATCAGGTCCCACCCGCCTCTCACAGCATCTTCCCTATCTGAATCGCTCCCACTGCCCTCTAGTCCTTCACTCTCACTTTCCTCATCCACAAATCTTTCATCTTCGCTCAAATTAATGGGGAAATCGTCGCTTACTCGGTCCGAATCGCTCTCGCTGCTGGTGGCCATGATTGTAAACAATGTGCAGATGTGAGGAGCTCCACAACCTGTGACGTCACGCTACTCGTCTGCTACTCCCGGTACAGGCAAGGCTTTTTTATCAGCGACCAAAAATTGCAAACTTTATCGTCGATGTTCTCTACTAAATCCTTTCAGCAAAAATATGGCAATATCGCTAAATGATCAAGTATGACACATAGAATGGACCTGCTATATCTGTTTAAATAGGAAAATCGCATTTCAGTAGGCCTTTAAAATACTACAACAGAGACCCCGGACTGTTGAACAACTTAAGCTGTACATCAAGCAAGAATGGGAAATAATTCCACCTGAAAAGCTTCAAAAATTGGTCTCTTCAGTTCCCAAACGTTTACTGAGTGTTGTTAAAAGGAAAGGCCATGTAACACAGTGGTAAAAATGCCCCTGTGACAACTTTTTTGCAATGTGTTGCTGCCATTAAATTCTAAGTTAATGATTATTTCCCCCCAAAAATTACGTTTCTCAGTTCGAACATTAAATGTCTTGTCTTTGCAGTCTATTCAATTAAATATAAGTTGAAAAGGATTTTCAAATCATTGTATTCTGTTTTTAGTTACGAATTACACAACGTGCCAACTTCACTGGTTTCGGGGTTTTGTAGTTTGACAAGTTGATGACCAGCCCTGTCCTGTGGACGACATGTTACTCCAACCACACGGGGGTGCCGTACTGTTGCAGAACCTCACAACAGACCTCGCCGCCCTCTCAGTGGAAAAGTGCTGTGAGTCAGACCCTCCCCGCGTAAGGACACACGCAGCGAGATACAGCAAAGCTGATACCATAAACGCCGATAACGACCTTGCGCACACAAACAGAGGCTGGCGACATGTTTTCGACAACAGCGACAGTGTCCAATTATTTGCAGATGTTAGCTTCACAGAGTGCTGGTTCGCCACATCTGCTAGTTGCAGGGAGATCTCATTAAAACTCCCCCCGCACTTTTCACTGCGGCGCTCACAACAAACGCCTCTCAAAAAGTTTGCATGTGGGACTTGGTGATTTTGTAACGTTGTTTGTTTTTAATAACTCATTGCTACGCTTTGCAGGACGAGTCTCGGTTATAGATTATTTAAATTTATGACCTGACGCGACATTTTAAACAAGCAATCAGTTGCCCACCTGAAGCAGGGAATAAATAGATAATAAAACATAATGAATCTGTCTGTTGTCAAAGCACGTACGCTGTCGCTCTCTGATTGCCTACATGCCATACAGTTAAAACAAACATTCCAGTGGATTACAAAGAGACGGATGATTAAAAGTATGCAAATTTCACAAAAAGCTGTGATTAGTCTCTCTCACGTCATAAAGAACATTCAGAGTCGTAAAAATGTCCGTGCGTCGTAAAACTTTAGGTGATGGATGGCCTACAAGAAAAAAGCGAGTTCCTCCCATCTTGAAAACCCCAAAACAAGAGAAAAGAAGACATGAACAAACATCAAGGGCACAGTTGGAGTATCCATCAGGACAGGCGGCGTCAAGTGGAGCTCCCATGCTGATCACATAATTGGCTTCTTATGCGGTACAAGTGCAAAAAGTGAGAAATGAGCATATTCCAACAAACTAGGCAAAACCTCGTATTTTGGGCGAGTAATCACAGAAAAGGAATCGTCAACAAACTTGTCCTCATTAGTGCTGAAGTCACGTGAGGGTGTTGCATGTTGGATTACATAAACCTTTAAGAGACATCAAACAGCGCACTTCTGGAGTGAACTCTCCAATCATCCTTGCTCTACTTTGCAAGATAAATGGCGAGTTTGTGTGTTTGCAAACGCCGTCCCGCACGACACTGCATATAGATGGCCATAAAAAAAAAAAAAAAAAAAGCTGACCTTTAAAGCTGCTTTGTTGGCCGCTTCATTCTTGCGCACTCTGCAGAACCTCCATGTTCCCGCTAGAATTGGGTTGATCGAGCATGGCTGGAATTGGATCAACCATATCGCGCATGCTTGGAGCCCAGGGGCCGCTAAAACCACTTGGACACGGGACTATTTACAAGACCCAAAACCAGTGAAGTTGGCACGTTGTGTAAATGGTAAATAAAAACTAAATCTAACTAAATCTAACTAAATCTATCCATCTATCTATCTATCTATCTATCTATCTATCTATCTATCTATCTATCTATCTATCTATCTATCTATCTATCTATCTATCTATCTATCTATCTATCTATCTATCTATCTATCTATAACCCAGAAGGCACAATACATTGATACAACGTTGATTATACAAACCCAAAAACCAGTGAAGTTGGTAAATGGAAAATAAAAACAGAATACAATGATTTGCAAATCCTTTTCAACCTATATTCAATTGAATAGACTGCATAGACAAGATACTTAACGTTCAAACTGGAAAACTTTGTTATTTTTTGCAAATATTAGCTCATTTGGAATTTGATGCCTGCAACATGTTTTAAAAAAGCTGGCACAAGTGGCAAAAAGGACTGAGAAAGTTGAGGAATGCTCATCAAACACTTATTTGGAACATCCCACAGGTGAACAGGGAACAGGTGGGTGCCATGATAAAAGCAGCTTCCATGAAATGCTCAGTCATTCACAAACAAGGATGGGGCGAGGGTCACCACTTTGTGAACAAATGCGTGAGCAAATCGTCCAACAGTTTAAGAACAACATTTCTCAACGAGCTATTGCAAGGAATTTAGGGATTTCACCATCTACGGTCCGGAATATCATCAAAAGTTTCAGAGAATCTGGAGAAATCACTGCACGTAAGCGACGATATTACGGACCTTCCCTCAGGCGGTACTGCATCAAAAAGAGATATCAGTGTGTAAAGGATATCACCACATGGGCTCAGCAACACTTCAGAAAACCACTGTCAGTAACTACAGTTTGTCGCTACATCTGTAAGTACAAGTTAAAACTCTACTATGCAACAACACCCAGAAAGGCCCCGGCTTCGTTGGGCTGGAGCTCATCTAAGATGGACTGATGCAAAGTGGAAAAGTAAGTTTCTTACAAGTATCATCCCTGCAGGATGAGGAATAGCCAAACATGCTTCACTACACACTGTAGGAGAATACAATAGCTCACCGGCGTCACAATGTAAACAAATGCCATGGGTGGATCTACACCTGACATCCACTGTAATGATATCAAGGACAAGAGGGTTCCTAGTCGATACTAGCATGATTACATTAATATTTTTTATCGTCACAAAATCTTTTTTCCTTTTTAAAAAAATTCATATTATGTTTATAAACTCAGGAAATACATCCCTGGACACATGAGGACTTTGAATATGACCAATGTATGATCCTTTAACTACTTGGTATCGGATCAAAACCCTAATTTGTGGTATCATCCAAAACTAATGTAAAGTATCAAACAACAGAAGAATAAGTGATTATTACATTTTAACAGAAGTGTAGATAGAAAATGTTGAAACGGAAAATAAGCAGATATTAACCTTAAATTAACAAATAGATAAATAATTTGTTTTTACAGCTTGTCCCTCATAATGTTAACAAAATAATAGATTGATAAATGACACAAATTAGTGTGTCATTTAATTTGTTTGTTTACGTACTACTAAAAGACAAGTTGTCTAGTATGTTCACTATTTTATTTAAGGACACTATTGTTCTTAGATTGCAATAAGAAGTAAGAGTTTTTTGATACAATAAAGCCAATAATGAAATTTTTTGTGGTCCCCTTTTTTTTTTTTTTTTTTTTTTTTTAGAAAAGTACCGAAAGGTATTTAAAAGTATCGAAATACATTTTGGTACCGGTACAAAAATATTGGTATCGGGACAACCCTAGTGTGACTAAATCAAGTTTGGTTGCAGATCACACAACAACCACTCAACGAATTGATGTTCCTTGCTATTCTCCTTTGCTATTCATATTCATTGCAATCATTTCGCAATTTTTTTCTAATTACTTCCCAGATCCCCGAAAGGTCTCTGTTGCAAGCACGCATACATTTTCCTCCCTTACGATTGGTTTATTCCACGGGGAAGTCAAGTTGCAATTGATTTTTAAACTGCGGCAGATGTCTTGCATGAGTACAAGAGGGTTGTGGATGTTGCATTTTCAAAATGAAATTATTTCAATTACATTTGCTGCATTAAATTTAGACGTTAAGATGCATTTTGGGATCACCTCCGGGATGTTGGTGTGTGTGACAATCATGACATGCTCGCGAGTCACCTACAGGGAGTGAAAGTTGAAGGAAAATCTTCTAGTTCATCTTAAAGGTGTTTGATGGGTTGTTTGACACCAAACCATATATTCTTCCTTGCTTTTTGCACCAGGAACAGGGAAAAGGGCCTCCACTAAGGATATACATGTCTATGGAAGATGCAGAATTACACTACAATGCAAACAAAATGTGTGCAATGGCCTCATTAATACCACAATATAAGACAAGGCTGGATATACCCTGCTTTTTCCAAGAATCATTTTTGGAAAAATATTTTCATAGAAAAAAAATCAAAGCCAAAATTTAAAGAAAAGAATCATTTAAATGGGTAAAAACTGTTAATTGCTGGTCAACAGTTGATAGAGACGGTTATCGTTTACATTTGAACCGATAGTGGTCCATTGTCAAATCTGTACTTCTAAACAGGTGCCGTGTCAAGAACTTGTATGTCAGTTGTGGGCCTGACCCCAGGATGTAGAGACAGGAGACGACGTGCAGATAAAATGGTAGTTCAATTGTCAAAAAGAGCAGGGCCCGGTGTGGACCACTCCTCTATGACATGGATGAAGACCTCCTACGACCCTCTGTTTTCCCCCAATGGACTGGAATCTCAGATTTGCGCCTGTTACAATCCGGATGGTTCTTTTCCTCTTTGTTCCGGAGGACACGACGTCCACAGTTTCCAAAAACAATTTGAAATGTAGACTCGTCAGACCACAGAACACTTTTTCACTTTGCATCAGTCCATCTTAGATGAGCTCGGGCCCAGCGAACCCGGCTGCGTTTCTGGGTGTTGTTGATAAATGGCTTTCGCTTTGCATAGTAGAGTTTAAACTTGCACTTACAAACGTAGCCACCAACTGTAGTTACTGACAGTGGTTTTCTGAAGTGTTACTGAGCCCATATGGTGATATCCTTTACACATTGATATCGCTTTGTGATGCAGTACCGCCTGAGGGATCAAAGGTCCGTAATATAAACGCTTATGTGCAGTGATTTCTCCAGATTCTCTGAACCTTTTGAAGATATTACGGACCGTAGATGGTGAAATCCCTAAATTCTTTGCAATAGCTCGTTGACAAATTTTGGTCTTAAACTGTTGGACAATTTGCTCACGCATTTGTTGACAAAGTGGTGACCCTCGCCCCATCCTTGTTTGTGAATGACTGAGCATTTCATGGAAGCTGCTCTTATACCCAATCATGGCACCCACCTGTTCCCAATTAGCCTGTTCACCTGTGGGATGTTCCAAATAAGTGTTTAATGAGCATTCCTCAACTTTCTCAGCCTTTTTTGCCACTTGTGCCAGCTTTTTTGAAACATGTTGCAGGCATCAAATTCCAAATGAGCTAATATTTGAAAAAATAACAAAGTCTTCTAGTTCGAACGTTAAGTATCTTGCCTCACATCCGAGAGGAGGATGTACGCCGGCAGTTCTTGAAGCTGAACACGCGGAAGGCCCCCGGGCCGGATGGTGTCTCCCCCTCCACTCTCAGACACTGTGCGGATCAGCTGGCTCCTGTCTTCACTGACATTTTTAACACCTCTCTGAAGCTATGCCGCGTGCCGTCCTGCTTCAAGACCTCCACCATCGTCCCCAAGAAAGCACGGATCACAGGACTTAATGACTACAGGCCGGTGGCGCTGATGTCTGTGGTCATGAAGTCCTTTGAGAGCTTGGTCCTGCCCCACCTCAAGGACATCACCGTCCCCCTCCTGGACCTACTGCAGTTCGCCTACAGAGCCAACAGGTCTGTAGATGATGCAGTGAACCTGGCCCTCCACTTCATCCTGGAGCATCTGGACTCCCCAGGAACCTACGCTAGGATCCTGTTTGTGGACTTCAGCTCTGCCTTCAACACCATCCTCCCTGGACTGCTACGAGACAAGCTCTACCAGCTCAGCGTGCCCGACTCCCTCTGCAGTTGGATCAATGACTTCCTGACAGACCGAAGACAGTACGTGTGGCTGGGGAAGATTGTCTCGGACAGTCGAACCACGAACACTGGTACTCCTCAGGGCTGTGTACTCTCCCTCTGGCTCTTCTCCCTGTATACAAACTGCTGCACCTCCAGTCACTAGTCCGTAAAGCTGCTCAAGGATGCGGATGACACTACCCTCATTGGGCTCATCTCGGATGGCGATGAGACCGCCAACAGGAGAGAGGTGGACCGGCTGGCGTCCTGGTGCAGCCTCAACAACCTGGAGCTGAACGCCCAGAAAACAGTGGAGATGATCTTGGACTTCAGGAAAGTCACAGCCCCACCATCCCTCCTCACCCTGATTGACTCTCCCACCCCCGTCTCCATTGTGGACTCCTTCCGTTTCTTGGGCAGCACCATCACCCAGGACCTCAAGTGGGAGCCGACCATCAGTTCCCTCATCAAGAAGGCCCAGCAGAGGATGTACTTCCTTCGGCAGCTGAGGAAACTTAAGGTGCCGACCGAGATGCTGGTGCAGTTCTACTCAGCCATCTTCGAGTCCATCCTCACCTCCTCCATCACCGTGTGGTTCCCCGGCACCACAGTCCAGGATAAGCATCGACTGCAGCGCATCGTACGTGCTGCTGAGAAGGTGATTGGCTGCAAGCTTCCATCCCTCCAGGACCTGTTCTCCTCCAGGACCAGGAGGCGTGTGGGTCGGATCACAGCTGACTCTTCTCACCCTGGACACAAACTATTCTCCTCTCTCCCCTCAGGCAGGAGACTACGGTCCATCCAGACCCACACCTCCCGCCACCTGAACAGTTTTTTCCCCTCGGCCATCAGGCACATGAACAATAACAAGATCTGATAGCTCAGTTACAGCTCTTTTTATTGCCAAATCTGTGTTATATGTGTTTTATGTTGCACGATTGCACCAAGAAAAATTCCTAGTTTGTGAACCCGTTCTCAATCAATGGCAATAAAAAACTATTCTGATTCTGACTCTGATTTGCAGTCTATTCAATTGAATATAAGTTGAAAAGGATTTGCAAATCATTGTATTCTGTTTTTATTTACCATTTACATAACGTGCCAACTTCACTCGTTTTGGGTTTTGTAATACAACTTGTTGTAGACAGGAAACATGCACCACATGCATAAAGCAACGCAAAACCAAAGCATTGCACCGGCGCCGTCTAAGGGGCGTGTTAAGTCTTCTGATTAGTAATCAGAGGCAGGTGACTCCTCTGACACAGAAGCTAAAAAGCAACAACTGTCAGTGCATATAAATGTATTTAAAAAAAAAAAAAATCAAAAAAAATCATCTCCTCTAAAAACCCGAGAAGCTGTTAGTGTCGACACACCTCAGCGGGCCATTTGTTGGGCACGTGAACAAGCTCTTCAAAAATCTAAATATGAAGATTTAGCAGCGCTGTCGTTCCTCTCAGGGGCGTGTGGCGAGGCCGTCGCACAGCTGGGGGGCGATGGCTGCAGATGGAGACGTGGCACGGGAGATTAATCTCCCAGCACAGTCGCAGAGCTCCTGAGATTTTAATTACGCCGACCCTTCCCCAACACCCCCACACAAAAAGAGGAGAGGAACACGACAAGTGTTGTCAAATTAATAATTCATACACAACAGCAGAGAGATTTTTTTTTTCTTTGCTTCAGTGGAGGAAAGACTGCATGGGGTTTGACTGCAACCTGTGCTCTCAGCTAGAAGAGAAGCATCATGGGAAATAGTGACAGGGTTGAGGACTATGGGGCTTTTTGCTAGTAATACTTCAAGTTATTGAGGTAATACACAATTAAATGAACAGCATACTAATAGCAGGCTTTATTTCATTTTTGTTTAAATAGAGTAACATAACTATTACTAAGCGTATAATTAGTGGTTATTTAGCATTACCAATATTTATATTTAAACTGTATATAACAGTCACAGTGGTGAGAGTAGTAATGATTTAAATAAGTGTTTCATGCTAATATTATAATTTTCTACCACTACCACACAGTCACAAGTGAGCTGGAGCCGAAAAAATGAAGTTATTAATCAACAGATAACAAGTAAAAATACATATTAATAATTGATAGTTTATTATATAATACTAAAACAATAGCTCACTTCACTTCTCACTTCTCTGTAAAGCGCTTTGAGTGTCTAGAAAAGCGCTATTTAAATCTAATCCATTAGCTATGATAGTTAACACGATAATTAATTATTGATGAGTATCTGATACCTAATAGTCACTATACTAATTAAAATGTTGCTAAAATAGCCAAATATTTCAATATTTAGTGTATTAAAATTAAATATATGTGTATAATATTGCATCATTTGTAAATCTAATTATTTTTAAACATTAATTATTAATTATTACTATTATTATTACTATTTGTATTATTATTATTAATATTTGTATTATCTTGCCCAAAATCCGAATAATTAATAGTTTACTATACAATAATTACTATGTTAACAATATAATTAAAATAATGCTTAAAATGTTTACTTTATTTTGAAAAATCACTACAACACTTGATGGCCAGAGTATTTTTATTTATTATATTAAAATGAATGTTGTATGTATAATATTTGATCCTTTGTTAATGTGCCATTAATAATTAATTATTATTTATTTAGAAAAATTAACAGTTATTAATGGATAATAAGTACAAAATAAATAACAATTGAACGTTTATTATATAATGATTACTGTAATAACTAAAATAAACAATTGTTGACAGTTATCCAACGATTAATAATAGCCAAATGTATTTTTATTAGTTGTAGATTAAAATGTATGTATATATAATATTGAATTCTCTGTACTCCTGACATTAATTTATTATTAAACGTTTACTATTGAAATGTACTATTATCGTTTTTTTGCCCGAAATAATAATTAAAAGCTATGATACTGAATAACCACTATAATGATTAATAATAGCCATATGTATTTGTGTACTTAGTACATCAAAATTAATTTTGCATGTATAATATTTTACCCTTTGAAAATCTGCTATTAATTATTAATTGTTCAATGTTAGTTATTAGCATGTGTAATTATTATCTTGTGCAGGGCCAGTTAGGATAAACTTCAGCTCAGTGGTTGAACATTTGATAAACAATTAGCATTTGAACATTTGCAATTACCGTATTTTCCGGACCATAGGGCGCACTGCTGATGAATGGTCAATTTTCGATCTTTTTTCATATATGACATTCAGACTTTATTTAAGTCAATAACGGTGCAGCATCTCCTCATCCGGAAACAACAACAACGCCGGAAATGTGTCCCGTGAAAAACCGTCCGACCGGAACTCTCTAAGAACTAAAGTTCCTTGGGTGAATAATGTAAACTCACTACACCGGTATGTTTTATTGCTTTCATGGCGAGTTTACTGACATATATAAGTAAGAACTTTACACTACTTTATATTAGAAATGGCAACAGCAGAGGATGAATGTCCCATAACAAGAAGATAGAGAAAAAGAAGAAGCTTATCGACTACGGTGTCACCACGAACTACAAAAGCAGACAGCCGCAACTTTTCAGGACTAATGCAGATCTAAAATACAGATCAGCAGGTACCAGAAGGTAATAAAAGTTGCTTTTACATAATATTGCAAAACAAAACGCCAGATAATATGTCTTACCTTGTACACACACCATAATAATACTCGTATGTTGAAGCACAGTACAATCCATCAAGCGGTGCAGCTTCATAGCTTACCAAAGTCGTACTAAAACGTTTGATAGATTTTTGAGCGTCGTGTGTAATGTTCTTTATTTTCAATGGAACATATAAATTGTTGGTGTTGTTTACTTGACTCATAGTGCAGTCTACACATATCTCTTATGTGACTGCCATCATATTGCAGTCTACACGTATTTCTTATGTGTGACTGCCATCTACTGGTCACACTTATCATTACACCATGTACCAAATAAAATAGCTTTGAGGTCGGTAAGCACAACCAGAATTATTCCGTACACTAGGCGCACCGGGTTATAAGGCGCACTGTCGAGTTTTTGAGAGAAAAAAAAGGATTAGTCCGGAAAATACTATTACTATTTCTACTACTACTACTATTATCATTATATATAGATGTACAACTTGGAAATGATGAATGAAAAATGAATAAAATATTTGGATTCCATGCAGTTAAACATTTGATGGTGACACAAAAGTAGTGTTAGGTAAAGGTGTTCCATGGTCCATGACCACTAACAGTGATATTAATGGTGTTGACATAAACCAACAAGCTCTAATCAATAGATGGGAAATATGCCTTGTTGTTGTACAGCTATAGCTCAGAGTGTCTCTTGCATGCCTGATTTATTACAAAAGGCAATCATGGGCAAAGATTTGGTAATGGGCTGAGGGCAAATAGATAAATAATGTGACAGGACAATCAATAAATAAGTGGGCATTAAATGAAATAGAGACGGGACAATTACAGCCGGTGATGCATGATGGGATGAAGAAAAGCAGGACTTTGTTGCGTCCTGCATATGTTCAGTCAGCAGTTGGACATGACCAAGCGTGACTCATGCACTTGCACATCTCGGCCTAATGGGGGACTCCATTATCCAACATGAAAAGAACGGTGAGCCATCAGGACCTAAGATCGGATATCTTCAACATGACTAAACATCTATTGTTGAGTATTTTGTCCAAAGCACATCAAAATGCAACCAGCAAAGCTATAAGGAAGAAAAAAAAAACTTTTTATACAATCAAAGTACTGTAAGAATCAGTGGTGGGCCGTGCGTTTCCCACCTAGGTCTTTAGTGATGTCCCACTTCAATGATTACCTCTCAAAATACCAGAATTGATGTCACCACATGACCATTGCTGGAGAAATACTATACAGGGACACATTTACGCCCTACTGGTCATTGAATCCCATCAACAGTGTACAAAACGGGTTATTTTCTGGCGCATTTAAAAATCAATGAAAAAGCATCAGCAATTAAAACATATCTTATGTGGTACTGTCAAAATTAAAATTGCAAAAAACATTAAAAGTGAAAATATAAAATATTTGAACTCACAATTTGAAGCACCCATTCGACGCCGTATAAGCCAGTGGTGCCCCTCGTAGTCGGCTTACTCGAGTGGAAATGGCGGCCATTTACCCATTACATCGCCAGAACAGCTGAGCTAGCTTCCGGGGTTGGCCGACATCGTCTCACAAGATGTAATTTCTCTTTGAATATCCTTCTTGAAAATGGCTTTGCAAATATATATCTGCCATCTAATGAACATTTTGTTCTCCTTCTCTGGCTACGGCGCAACATTTCCTGCTTCCTGCTAAATTGCAACTTGTGATTGGATACTCACTTTGGAGTGACAAGAGAGTATCCAATCACAGTCTTGTTAACATCAGGCTACCTAGATAGGCTACTGTCAACAACTTGTGATCTGATTGGCTATCGCAACTGTCTATCAACTGTATGTGTTCTCAAATTCATCAGATAACGGTCCCGGTGAGTATCCAATCACAGGACGCGTAAACGTTACATTTAACGTGAGGCCATCTAGAAGGCCTTACTGACAACAACTTGCGATCTGATTGACTATCGCAACTGTCTATCAACTGTATGTGCCCGTTCACTTACAGTGCACGGACGCCCGCATTGTTGATTCTGGAGGCCTCTTGCAGATTTGGTACAGCATGGCAACATAAGCTCGATGATGTCTGATTGGATACAAACTAAAACTAAAAACAACAGCACCGCAAGGAGCATAATATGACATGAAGAGATTATGAATAATTTTAGATATTTAGGGAAAATAAATTAAACAATAATTTTATCTTTAATTATGATCATGATTTCTGGTCACAACTGGTGAGAATATATGAGGCATAACTCACTTTTTAATGTTACCACTATCTTGTATAGTATCTCTCCGTGACTCTTTAATTAATGCATTTAAATTATCAGCTGTGACATCTTACAATGCCAAGAGGTGCAAAAAAAAAAAAAAAAAAAATCCAGCCTAATTTCCCTTCTCCTATCAGATGGAATAGTGCATATTTAACTGGACCGGAGCGTACCGCTGCTTATCAATTCTAATTAAGTTTTCATTTCAGCTCGTTAGCGCCAGTTGAAGGCGGGCGGCGAGGAGCTGTGCATGTGTGAAAATAGAAGAGGGGAGGAAGGACTTCCAATTAAAGTTTTTTTTATTTTTTTAATGAACATAATGTGAAGCTTAGGTCTTTTTGTACATGCATGACCTGACTGCACACAGATACCTCGTGTGCACCAAAACAGGGCAGGGTTCAGTTCAGCTCATCTGGGTACAATCTGGAAGGGTAAGTATGCTGGAGACATACCAACAAACTGGCAGGGCGGTTTACCTGCAGGGTTCATATAGTTTATGGAGCAGACATATTCATTTTCACCACTAGGTACACCTTAGAGCAGGGGTCGGCAACCCAAAACGTTGAAACAGCCATATTGGAACAAAAATACAAACAACAAATCTGTCTGGAGCTGCAAAAAATGAAAAGCCATATATAAGTCTAATAATGAAGGCAACACATGACATAAGTGTCTATATTAGCTATAATAGCCTACTATCAAAATTACTATGTGTCGCAGGCTGAAGCAAATCTTCGTTGACAGAAATGTTGAAATGTAATATTTATTCTACACATATTTACAACATTAAAAACCATTAGTAAATCAGAGGCTACTCAGAAGGTGAGATAACTCCTGGAAATGACTGGTTTTTAACGGCCAAAGGTATAGCATACTTGCCAACAACGTTCCCTCTAAGGTGCGCGCCTGCGCAATTGCGCACTGCTCAAGCGTCCTCTGCGCACAGCAAATATATGCCGCGCACCAAATCAAATCCCATCTGAATTCTAAACAAAATAAACACATTTATTGTGTGTAATTTTGCAATGCAACTCTGAGTGACAGTGACAACAAGCGGCCCTAACGGTGTTCGTCAACACTGTTCAATTGAACACCGTTCAATTATTGTAACGTCTATCGAGATGCTTCGAGGACAGGAATTATATTGATCACTTTATTGAGCAAAACTTTATATTCGGCCATAACCACACAAAAAACATGAGTAAAAAACTTCTATCTCGAAAAACTAGTCATTTTCTGCCGTACAAACCAGGCCAAAACCAACTTGTCATCTGTCACCAACACGCATACCACTAAGCCACTGGTGCGTTTATGGCCACACAAAAAGTCGGACAACTCAAACACCACACAAAGTTACACTATGACTCCTCAGTCATACGTGTGCTTATTCTACTGTCATTTATTATTAATGTTAATTATTGATATTAATCATGGAATGCTGTTACTACAGAAAGTTACAGGAATGCACACTTCATCCTATGCTTACATTTCATTGTGCAACATGAGGATGTTTAAAGGGAACTAAATGTGATCTCTGAAAGGGGTAGACATGATTTCCAAAGCAGGACCTCCACCCAGACATATTGTACAATACTAATCCATAGCTAATGAAGAACAAGATTTCTTTTATTTTCATTACAAGTGGGCCAAATCACTAATATTACTGAATAATCTCATGAAAAAGACTAATCTCATTTGAATGTTATTATAAAAGATTGGTTTGAGACAGGTGTGATGTTGCTCACATGTGCTCCACTGAATGCTCAGGGAGTTTTTGTGTTTGCTCAGACACATGAACAATTAGAGGGAACATTGCTTGCCAACCCTACCGATTTTCCTGGGAGACTCCCTAATTTCAGCGCCCCTCCCGAAAATCTCCCGGGGTAACCATTCTCCCGAATTTCTCCCGATTTCCACCCGGACAACAATATTGGGGGCGTGCCTTGAAGACAATGTCTTTAACGTCCTCTACAACCTGTCGTCACGTTCGCTTTTCCTCCATTTAAACAGCGTGCCGACCCAGTCACAAAATATATGCGGCTTTTACACACTCATGAGTGAGACTGCAAGGCATACTTGATCAACAGCCATACAGGTCACACTGAGGGTGGCCGTATAAACAACTTTAACACTGTTACAAATATGCGCCACTCTGGGAACCCACACCAAACAAGAATGACAAACACATTTCGGGAGAACATCCGCACCGTAACACAACATAAACACAACAGAAAAATACCCAGAACCCCTTACAGTACTAACTCTTCCGGGACGCTACAATATGCACCCCCCACTACCACCAAACTCTGCGCCCCTAAACCCTCCCACCCTCCCATCTCCTGAATTTGGAGGTCTCAAGGTTGGCAAGTACGAGGTATAGATGTGTGTGTCCAAATTAAAGGACACGGCAGGCAGTCTTCTTTTAATAGATTTATAACAATCTTTGGCAAGCTAAGTAATGTTTGCTGTGGTCTGGAACAACACGGCACACAAAAAACTATCTGAAATGCAGTCGATATTGCATACAGATAATATGTCATGAGACATGCAAATATAAATTAAATACAAAGAGGATAAAAGTGAAGGATTTTAAATGAGCTCAAATATAGCTACAAATGAGGCATAATGATGCAATATGTACATACAGCTAGCCTATATAGCATGTTAGCATTGATTAGCTTGCAGTCATGCACTGACCAAATATGCCTGATTAGCACTCCAACAAGTCAATAACATCAACAAAGCTCACCTTCGTGCATTCACGCACAGCATAAAACGTTTGGTGGACAAAATGAAGTGAAGTGAATTACATTTATATAGCGCTTTTTCTCAAGTGACTCAAAGCGCTTTACATAGTGAAACCCAATATCTAAGTTACATTTAAACCAGTGTGGGTGGCACTGGGAGCAGGTTTGTAAAGTGTCTTGCCCAAGGACACAATTGAAGTGACTAGGATGGCGGAAGCAGGGAATCGAACCTGCAACCCTCAAGTTGCTGGCACGGCCGCTCTACCAACCGAGCTATACCGTCCCAAATGAGTTCAAGAAGGAGTGGAAGATTCTACATGTAAACAAACTGTTGCGTCACAGTCCACACTATGGTGAGTTCAAGACCCGCCGAAATTAGTAGGACAAAACGATGTTCACCAAATACTCTCATCATTGAAGCATACACACAAACATGTTAAACAGTGGGCTTTCTAACAATTGGGATGGTTTGTGTCATGTTTGTCCTCAATCAAAAAACATACGGAAACATACAAATTATTTTTCCCCCATTTTTTTCCATTTTCAATCGTTTTTTAAAAATGCTCCAGGGAGCCACGAGGGCGGCACTAAAGACGCGGCTCCAGAGCCGCGGGTTTCCGACCCCCGGTGTAGGTAGACCAACAACCAGACATACTCATATTCACCACTAGGGACACCGTAGAGTCTCCACTTAACCTAACATGCATGCTTTTGGAAAAACACACCCATGGAGAGAACATGCAAACTTCAAAACCCTGGATCTACTGACTGTGTGGCTAACATGCTACCCACGAGTCCACCGTGCCGCCCCAACATGATTACATTTTCATTAATACAATTCTGCTGAAGAACAACGTTTGACTAATCTCGAACGATTCGATTAGATCCGCTGACTCACAACCAGAGAGTGTCTGCCATGATCCCACGTGACAGCTTTTATTTTCCTTTCATTTCCTGTCCTGGTGTTCTTGCTCTGGTAGCATTTCCTTTTTGTTCCATGTGTTTTGCAGCACCTTGACTTTCTGTTGCTTGTCCTACCAGCGACTCTGTTCCACTATGCTCATTAGTTCTATTTAGTTTCACCTTGCTCCATTCTCCTTTTCTGGTAGATGCCATTGTGTTCTGTCGCTTTCTTAGTTGTCACATTTCTCCGGCCTGGTACCTAATTAAACAACCTTTTGCCTCCACGCCTTCTGTGCATCCTAGAATGACCATAACAGTTTACAATTAATTATCAACCTTGGCAATTTAGATTTATATCGTATATTTTTCCCTAAGCAAAATATATATATCTTGCTGCAGTTTTATATATTCAAGAATATACATACCGGTAGATAGATTCGTTCATCAATGAGCATTTAAACACCAGGTTAAAATGGTGCGGATGATTTATGGATTTTTTTCCGCTGACGTCCATAACGCGAATAGTTTTAATAAGAGACAAGCAAGTGTTATTGTTTGTGCTATTGAGCCATCTTTTGGACAAGTTTGCTCACTGCAGGTGCTGCAGTACAAGTACCAATCGGTCTTCTAGGTCGTCCATAGCGTGTCTACTCATATGGGTTCTTCATCCATCACTCCAAGCAACGTTTCTCAATTCTACAATATGACTGAAACAATTCTTACTTAGTAAACTGTCACATGTGTTTTCATGCGTTTTTGTACGTGCTAGCGTCGTTAGCATTAGCGAGTGTCTGTGTTAGTATGAATAATTTACAAACCCCAATACAATGATTTGCACATTTTTTTCAACCTATATTCAATTGAATAGACTGCAAAGACAAGATACTTAATGTTTGAACTGGAAAACTTTGTTATTTTTTGCAAATATTAGCTCATTTGGAATTTGATGCCTGCAACATGTTTCAAAAAAGCTGGCACAAGTGGCAAAAAAGACAGAGAAAGTTGAGGAATGCTCATCAAACACTTATTTGGAACATCCCACAGGTGAACAGGCTAATTGGGAACAGGTGGGTGCCATGATTGGCTATAAAAGCAGCTTTCATGAAATGCTCAGTCATTCACGAACAAGGATGGGCCGAGAGTCACCACTTTGTGAACAAATGCATGAGCAAATTGTCGAACAGTTTAAGAACAACATTTCTCAACGAGCTATTGCAAGGAATTTAGGGATTTCACCATCTACGGTCCGTAATATCATCAAAAGGTTCAGAGAATCTGGAGAAATCACTGCATGTAAGCGATGATATTACGGACCTTCAGTCCCTCAGGCGGTACTGCATCAAAAAGCGACATCAGTGTGTAAAGGATACCACCACATGGGCTCAGGAACACTTCAGAAAACCACTGTCAGTAACTACAGTTGGTCACTACATCTATAAGTACAGGTTTAAACTCTACTATGCAAAGCAAAAGCCATTTATCAACAACACCTAGAAATGCCGCCGGCTTCGCTGGGCCCGAGCTCATCCAAGATGGACTGATGCAAAGTGGAAAAGTGTTCTGTGGTCTGACGAGTTCATCTTTCAAATTGTTTTTGGAAACTGTGGACGTCGTGTTCTCAGGACCAAGAGGAAAAGAACCATCCGGACTGTTGTAGGCGCAAAGTTCAAAAGCCAGCATCTGTCATGGTATGGGGGTGTATTAGTGCCCAAGGCATGGGTAAATTACACATCTGTGAAGGCACCATTAATGCTGAAAGGTACATGCAGGTTTTGGAGCAACATATGTTGCCATCCAAGCAACGTTATCATGGACGCCCCTGCTTATTTCAGCAAGACAATGCCAAGTCACGTGTTACACTAGCGTGGCTTCCTAGTAAAAGAGTGCAGGTACTAGACTGGCCTGCCTGTAGTCCAGACCTGTCTCCCATTGCAAATGTGTGGCGCATTATGAAGCCTAGAATACCAAAACGGAGACCCCCGGACTGTTGAACAACTTAAGTTGTACATCAAGCAAGAATGGGAAAGAATTCCACCTGAAAAGCTTAAAAAATTGGTCTCCTCAGTTCCCAAACATTTACAGAGTGTTGTTAAAAGGAAAGGCCATATAACACAGTGGTAAAAATGCCTTGTGCCAACCTTTTTGCAATGTGTTGCTGCCATTCATTTCTAACTTAATGATTATTCCCCCCCAAAAATTTAGTTTCTCAGTTTGAACATTAAATATCTTGTCTTTGCAGTCCATTCAATTGAATATAGGTTGAAAAGGATTTGCAAAACATTGTATTCTATTATTATTTACCATTTACACAACGTGCCAATTTCAACGGTTTTGGGTTTTGTAATTGGCTGGGCACTGAGTTTCAGCCTGCCTTTAAAGTCTGCTCTCTCATACACACAAACACACACACCCATTGTCGACTGCTGAAAAAAGATTTCTGTCTCCTTTTGTTGTACCATGTTACATGAAGGAAAGAGGAATTTGGTGATCTTTGCCCATAAGAAAGTAATAACAAATACCTTAGACGGATGGATGAATGTTTTCAGTTATTTACCAAGGGAAACAGGAGGTTTTAATAGAAAACATGTTGTGATTCTGCCCTTTTGGGATTATAATATAGTTATGTGGAATTTATTTATCTATTATATGGATCTGAAAACTAGACAATAACCAAATCAATTGCAAAACGACTGGAATCATTTGAGATGTGGTGTTTTTGAAGAAGTATCCTGGAGAGAAAGAAACAACAATGAATTATAGCCGCAAGCAGCGATGGACGGGATCGACTTTGAGGGCTCATAAAATCCAAACGGAGCAGTAATTAAAACTATTTCATCAACTTTTAATCAGAAGGGTTCAATCTCTCTCCTGTGCTAATTTGAAGCCGTCACGACAAACGCGCTCAGAGGAGATAATGTTTGAAAAAAGGTGACTGTTTTTACACAACTTTTGTTTTGAAGGGGGAATTGCAAACTTCCTGTTGATTTTTGCTGGGGGTTGTCAGTGTATGAAATCTAGGTCTAAGTGAGACCTACATATAGGTTTTTGTTTCATGTCTCTACGACATTCCTACTGGGAGTTAGAGGCAGTTTTGTCTGTGTTTTCTTCCTAGGGGGCGCTAGAGCGCAATTTTGAGTTTTGGGGTTTGGTTTTTTGATTAGATCGCAATTTTTGCCAGTCCTGATGTGTGTGTCTAATTTGGTGAGTTTTGAATCATGTTAAGGGGGTCAAATTACAGCTCAAAGAGGCGGTGGTATAATAATAAAACGCTAGAAATTCAATAAGGTCCTCTGTCCCAAAGGGACTCGGTCCCTAATAAGTACTAACAATGGCAAGCCAGCAGAGGACACTTTAAATCAACATTATGGAAAGGAAAAAATATGTTCTTTGAACGCACAATCAGACATAATCTGTTTCAAACTCAACTCCTAGAGGGAAAAGGAAAAGAGGAAAACCAAAACGCAGATGAGTTGATAACAATCACAACAAGGAACAATAAATGCTATCAGGAGTGAGGACTGTAAAGTAACAGCTTAAAACTAACGCTACTGGCAAACCATGACTTCCAAACTTAAGCGACAAGATCAGAATCAAAAATACTTTTATAATCCCCAAAGAGAAATTAAGATTTTCAGCACAATCCCTTTCAAGAGCAGACAAACATTACAGGGAGCAGGGCCGGCCCGTGGCATAGGCCGTATAGGCAAATGCTAAGGGCGCCGTCCATCAGGGGGCGCCATGCCAGTGCCACAAATGTTGGAGAAAAAAAAAAAAAAAAGAAAGTTGTTACTATTATTTCTAAATACAAAAAATAATCTCACGTTAATTAAAATGCAAAGTAAAGCCTATTTAATAGAAATATTATTTGTTACAACATTACGCCCCCCCCCTCCTCCCCCCGCACGGTGCACCCCCTCCCTTCTGTATCATGACTCTTTTTGGACGTCACCACATCAAAAAATCAACACAAGATGTCAAAACGGCCAAAACTGTCAGGTGCCCAGGGAAGAAAAAAGAGAAAAGAAGAAGAGGAGAAACGAGAAAAGACAGAGGTAGCAGGTAGGTAACGTTAGCCTACATGAAATTATTTGTCTGTTACAGAATGTGATAGTAACCTGGCTTTTTAGCATTAAGCTAATGTTACATGACTCGGCAATTGCTAATCAATAAATAGCTAGTTCTGTTTTAACGTCGGGTTAATATTGTGGAGGGGGCTAAATTGTTATGGAAAATAATAATGTAACGTTAGGTAATTACAGTACTCCCACCTTACATTCCTCAGGGACAGTTGTATTAGATCTTTTAAGCAGGTATTTTTTGTTTACATTGTTATTGCCTTCTGGTTAGCTAATGTTTGCCCTGCAGGTAATAGTCACTTTTCCACCCCTTTATATATTAGGTATAGTTGTAAGTAAAAAAAAAAAGGTCAAAGACAAAGCTATTCGGGTTCTTGTGAGTATATACACTTCACTGCCGATGTGGGGGGGGGGGGGGGGGGCACCTAAAATCTTGCCTAGGGCGCCAGATTGATTAGGGCCGGGCCTGACAGGGAGACAGAACAGGATCGCTGACGGGTCTGCCAACGTCCTTACAAAAAAGGTGAGGAAAATGAGGTTAAATGATGGGGGGTGAGAAAAAAAAAATCAGTCTAAGCCTGGGCCCCGGGAGAGGGAGTCCAGACTGAGGCAAAGGAGAAAAAAACCTCATAGCCATAGCACACCAACGTGTCTAAGAGGGAAACATCAAAGAGCACAAAGGATATTAAAGACATTAAAAGAGCAGAGCTGATGCAACCAGCCTCTTCTACACACAGCCACAAAGGTAAAACAAACAAAAAAACACACACAAAAAAAAATACACCATGGTGGCCTCTGCGGTGTTCCACACCATCGTCTGCTGGAGTGGGGGGAGCATGGCCAGAGACCGGAGCAGACCGGAGCACCCGGGTGGAAGGCGGGGTACACCCTGGAAAAGTCGCCACGTCATCACAGGGCCAACACAGATAGACAAACAACATTCACACTCACATCCACACACTAGGGCAGTGGTTCTTAACCTTGTTGGAGGTACCGAACCCCAGCAGTTTCATATGCGCATTCACTGAACCCTTCTTTAGTGAAAAATAAAAGTTTTTTTTTTTTTTCAAATTCAAGACAAAGTTATGTGTTTGGTGCACAAAATGAACCACAACAAATCACACACCTGCAAATCAGATGGAAAATTAGAGGGAACATTGTTTGAGGGTATCCATAATACGCCGATAGGGAGAAGTTTTTATTTACACGATGAGTCGGGTGTGTCTTGACCTCCGCCGAACTCCTGAGGCCGACTCACCGAACCCCTAGGGTTCGATCGAACCCAGGTTAAAAACCACTGCCCTAGGGCCAATTTAGTGTTGCCAATCAACCTATCCCCAGGTGCATGTCTTTGGAAGTGGGAGGAGGCCAGAGTACCCGGTGAAAACCCACGCAGTCACGGGACTAACAAGCAAGCTCCACACTGAAGGACAATGGGCCTGGGAATCTTAGCTCAGGGGCCGCATGGAAGAAAATCTGTGCACACACAGTCCGGACTATTAAAATCCATCCATCCATCCATTTTCTACCACTTGTCCTTTAATCATGGCATTAAAAATACAAAATAAAGACAACTTCAAATTGTTTTCTTTGTCTCACTTTGGCCAAAAATAGAACAAACACTTTCTGAAAATATTTCAATAAAAATATAGACAAAAATACCGGCAGCGTTAAAGTTTAGATCCATGAAGGGAAGAAGAAAGTGAATGAATGTTTATAACTGAACACATTTATGAATGCATACATTTTTTTTCTATTGTATTATTCTTTTAATGAAATAAGTAACATTTATGACAACCTTTTTCCAAAACACAATATAGAATGTGAGATAACAGGACAATGCATATATTTATCATTTGTTTACAAAACGCTTACAAAAAAGTGAGAGCCCAAACATTTACTGTGGGACTTGATAGGATCCCTGGGACCCTATTTTGAAAATTCCTAGTGCCAACACTGATGGAGTATAGGTGCGTGCAAAACAGCCACAGACGGCTGTTGCCTGCGGGCCGGTTCTAATACTAATCAAATATCATCCCGGGGGCCATTGATCATTCATTCGTGGGCCGGATTCGGTCTGCGGGCCTTGACTTTGATACATAGGCACTAGAACAATTAGGTGTCCCCCATTACATGTAACTCTGGAAATGGTTTCTAGGCCCTTCTTCAAATTGTTATTATGAATTAATATGTAATGCAACTTGTTAGCAATCCCTAAACCAACAGTCACTTGGCAACCTACTGAAAAAGTTGCCCCCCCTGCCCAAGCTACCTGCCCCCTCCAGTGTAGCAAGCTAAAGCTGGTCCTGATGGATGGCAGCTAATTAGCCTTGCGGACATTCCATCAATGTTTGTGAGCTTGAAAGAGGTCAGTATGAAAGTGTATTATATTTGGAAAGTCATTATTTGGTGGGGCGAATATGGCACCTTTTTGGGCACCCCTGCCATGTTGACGTCGTAGCTTGGCAGCGAATTTTAACAAAGAAAAACGGACGCGCCAACATATCCAGTCTGACAACTGTGGCTGTGCTGACAGAGGTGTCTCTTTCTTGCATCTTAAAGGGCCAAAAACAACTTTTCTTACCCATCCTTACCTGCTAATGTGTATTTGGGACCTGCATAATTCCAGAAAATTTAAAATCAATCCGTGGAGGCATCGCAGAGATATTTATAAAACAATCTTGCCTTCCTTCCTACTTCTTCTAAATAGTCCGTTTGGAATTTAGTTTAAGTATGACACCAGGGAATTATCCATATATGGTACACATCTACTCAAACATGTGTCATCTAATTTAAATTTATGTAAAAACCGGCTGTGCTACAACATAGACTTAGACTTCCTTTTTATTGTCATTCAAATTTGAATTTACAATACAGATAAGAACGACATTTTGTTGCATTAGCTCATGGTAGTGCAGGATAAAAAAGCAATAAAGGTGCAGATATAAATAAATAGATTACTATACAGATAAATATATTGCTCTTTTGCATATGCATCCACATTTATAGATGTATGTTGTATTGTCTTTATATTCCAGCGAGTTAATCCATTTTTGGGGGGAATTGAGGGGATTATTATGATGCGTTCAAGGGTCTTATGGCCTGAGGGAAGAAGCTGTTACAGAACCTGGAGGTTCTGCTACGGAGGCTGCGGAACCTCTTTCTAGAGTCCAGCAGTGAAAACAGTCCTTGGTGGGGGTGGGAGAAGTCTCTGCAGATTTTCTGAGCCCTGGTCAGGCAGCGGCTTTTTGCGATCTCCTGGATAGGAGGAAGAGGAGTCCTGATGATCTTTTCCACCGTCCTCACCACTCTCTGCAGAGACTTCCAGTCTGAGGCATTGCAGGCTCCAGTCCAGACAGAGATGCTGTTGGTCAGTACTCTCTCTATAGTGCCTCTGTAGAATGTGGTGAGAATGGGGGGAGGGAGCTGTGCTCTTTTCATCCGACTCAAAAAGTGCATGCAAGAGCTCCGGTGTGTAGGGACCATCATGTTGACGATGAAACCCAATGAAGGAAAATGCTTTGCTTTAACCAGCACAAGCACTACACTAACTTTCAGCCTCATCTACTTTCAGCATGACACGTGGCAGTGTGCTGAAGAAGTCGCTTCGAGTGTGCAAAGATTAGCCGTACTTAAACCACAGACTTTCACAAAAAGATGGGTTTTACAAAAAAACAAAAAAAAACTTTTAAATGGCGGGCTCTGTGACTTCTATTTGTAGAAATGGAGGGGACAATGAAATTGTAAGTAATAACAGTAATGTGTGAATGATACGTTAGGCATGTTAGCTCTATTTGTTATGTAGCTTGTTTAGCCTTCTACTGCAAGACATCACCGTCCTCTGGCAAAATAAAGAATGATTTCCTTAAATATGACTTTTAATAGGATCAATGCCTACTGTGTTTGGCAGTGGACGAGTAAGTTATATAATTATTTATTACGTTTGCGATGAAGCTCGTATCGTATAAGCGCTAGTAGCGTACCTTGTTGCCTGGCTTGGGGCTCTATTTGTTTACAATTCAAGGCACCTGAGCAGTGCAGTTATTTACATTATGTAGAATAGAAAACCATTTTATTGTCAATGTCATGTATATGTTCAGGGTCTAGCGCAGGGGTCACCAACACTGTGCCCGCGGGCACCAGGTAGCCCGTAAGGACCAGATGAGTAGCCCACTGGCCTGTTCTAAAAATAGCTCAAATAAATGTTATTTATTTACTAGCAAGCTGGTCTCGCTTTGCTCGACATTTTTAATTCTAAGAGAGACAAAACTCAAATAGAATTTGAAAATCCAAGAAAATATTTTAAAGACTTGGTTTTCACTAACTGACAAAGAAACAGATAACAGATTTGGTGTCCAGTTCAAAGTGTGACATGATTTATTTAAAAATTTGAGAGTTGACTTTTGTATTTTACATGAGTTATTATTTGTACAAACATGGTGCAAAGTAATTCATGATTTCTTAAAAAATGTTAGTGGCTAGCTAGTTAAAATGGGATCTTGTGATTTCACAAGACTGTCTTAGAAGTGATCATTTGAAAATGTTCAATTTGAAAAATGTGCACTTAGAGAAAATATAAAAATAAAGTGTTGCATATTGATATTTATCTGTTTCTATATATATTTATTGTGAGGAATCATTAAGATGATCAGTGTTTCCACAAAGATAAATATCATTAATTATTAATAATAACATAGAGTTAAAGGTAAATTGAGCAAATTGGCTATTTCTGGCAATTTATTTAAGTGTGTATCAAACTGATAGCCCTTCGCATTAATCAGTACCCAAGAAGTAGCTCTTGGTTTCAAAAAGGTTGGTGACCCCTCTCTAGCGCAAGGGCGTCAAAGTCATTTTCATCGTGGGCCACATCGCAGATACCAAAGCTTAATTTTGAAAAAAAAAATTAACATTGTTTACCAACAAACTAATGGTAAACCTGCTTTGGAATCTAAAGTCAAAGTGACAACTCAATTTCAGCTAGTGTCGATTTTTTTTCATAAGAAAAAGGGTTTGAATGACACAAAGGCAAATACAGTAGGAACGGGATTGAGAAAGCACTATTTGGTTTACCTGACACATGAAACGTGACAAATTGCGGGAGTGCACCATCCACTTAAGCCGCCATTCCAACTTTGACCACAGCGTCAGTTGCTATGTAGAGTGGAGCTTTCCCTCATTTTCAGCAGACTGCATTGCAAAATGATTAACCCCTCCTCTTCCTCTCATGCGAGATCCACCCAGGAATGAGGCCGTATAAATCCCTTTCCTACTGTAGCTTGTTGCATCAAATGATATTGAGTTAAGAGCTGCATTTGCATGTCTACATGCTTTTTTTCTGTCAAAATGTAGATACATTAATCAATAAAGATTAAAGAAAATTGATGGACATTCATTCAAGGCAATCGCGGCGCACAAAGAATACTGGGGCGGGCCAAATGTGGCCCCCTGGCCTTGAGTTTGACACATGTGGTGTAGCGTAAGAAAGTTGCAGACTCGGTAGAAGTTTAACCTTAGTCAGTGTATAGTTCCAGCCTGTACGTCGACCGCACTTTGCTCCTCTTTTGTCTGCTCGCATCTTTGCCTTCTTGCTGCCGACAACAAAACACGATAAGCCACTGATCTCACTTTATCATCTGAGGTGTTGTGTTGTGGTGAAAGTCACTATAAACTCTTAAATCGAACAGTTTTAAAAGGGAGATAAAACGGCTTGAAAAAAATAGGTCTGTAAAACTAAATCGATGCACATTTTTCATTATTATATGTTATGTAGACCACAAGGAAGTGTTTAAAAGGTAGGAAGAAAATCATGATATGACCTTTTTAACAGATGGCGGTTTTTTTTTTTTGCATCACAATAGAACAAAACCGTTCTTGTCTGTGCTTGCTTATAAATATTTTGAGTCGGACAAGAATTAGATAAGCCCAATATAAGTCTATGAGCATGAAGTGATGGCATTTGCTGGGATGAGAGGCGAAACGTCTTCTAAGACGAAGTAAACTCCAGTTGAGCTCAATTGAACGACCCGAGTTTACAATGACTTGGATGAATGAGAACATCGGCATGTCTTTAAATCCTCTTTCCGCTGTAAAGCGTCACAGCTTTTAAACACAATCTCTGTTTTTTCCCCATTCTTGAGCACCCCTAAAACAGTGTGTTTTATACTTCAAAAGTGGGATGAAAAATATATAAATCTTCAAACAAACAAAAAAGTGCAACAAACACTTAAACTGGAAATACAGCATTTTTAAAAGAGAAAATTAACATTTTTTGCCTATCGTTCACAATCCTTATGAGAGACAATAACACATGTCTTTTTTAATGCATTCTAACTCGTAAATAAACCTCAATAAAAGTCCACTTACAATGGAGTCAACGGGAGCCGTGGCGTCATTGCGTCCATTTCAACCATAACATCCAAATAACCATCCAAAAAAGGTCAACAATACTCCATTTAAATTTTGTGACCTGAATATTAACCAAGTATTAGCGATATTGTTATTATAAGCGCTAACGTTAAGGACATACATTTTATTGGCGTACTGATCAGCAGTGTTGGGTTAGTTACTGAAAACCAGTAACTAGTTACAGTTACTAGTTACTTTATTTCAAAAGTAACTCAGTTACTTACACCAAAAAGTAATGCGTTACTGTGAAAGGTAACTATTTAGTTACTTCTTCAACTTTTTTTTTTTTTAAAGCCCCCATTAATGCCCTCCATCCATCCATCCATCTTCTTCCGCTTATCCGAGGTCGGGTCGCGGGGGCAGCAGCTTAAGCAGGGAAGCCCAGACTTCCCTCTCCCCAGCCACTTCGTCCAGCTCCTCCCGGGGGATCCCGAGGCGTTCCCAGGCCAGCCGGGAGAGATAGTCTTCCCAGCGTGTCCTGGGTCTTCCCCGTGGCCTCCTACCGGTCGGACGTGCCCGAAACACCTTCCTAGGGAGGCGTTCAGGTGGCATCCTGACCAGATGCCCGAACCAACTCATCTGGCTCCTCTCGATGTGGAGGAGCAGCGGCTTTACTTTGAGCTCCCCCCGAATGACAGAGCTTCTCACCCTATCTCTAAGGGAGAGCCCCGCCACTCGGCGGAGGAAACTCATTTCGGCCGCTTGTACCCGTGATCTTGTCCTTTCGGTCATGACCCAAAGCTCATGACCATAGGTGAGGATGGGAACGTAGATCGACCGGTAAATTGAGAGCTTTGCCTTCCGGCTCAGCTCCTTCTTCACCACAACGGATCGATACAGCGTCCGCATTACTGAAGACGCCGCACCGATCCGCCTGTCGATCTCACGATCCACTCTTTCCCCACTCGTGAACAAGACTCCGAGGTACTTGAACTCCTCCACTTGGGGCAAGATCTCCTCCCCAACCCGGAGATGGCACTCCACCCTTTTCCGGGAGAGAACCATGGACTCGGACTTGGAGGTGCTGATTCCCATCCCAGTCGCTTCACACTCGGCTGCGAACCGATCCAGTGAGAGCTGAAGATATTGGCCGGAGGAAGCCATCAGGACCACATCATCTGCAAATAGCAGTGACCTAATCCTGCAGCCACCAAACCAGATCCCCTCAACGCCCTGACTGCGCCTAGAAATTCTGTCCATAAAGGTTATCAACAGAATCGGTGACAAAGGGCAGCCTTGGCGGAGTCCAACCCTCACTGGAAACGTGTCCGACTTACTGCCGGCAATGCGGACCAAGCTCTGACACTGATTATACAGGGAGCGAACTGCCACAATAAGACAGTCCGTTACCCCATACTCTCTGAGCACTCCCCACAGGACTTCCCGGGGTACACGGTCGAATGCCTTCTCCAAGTCCACAAAGCACATGTAGACTGGTTGGGCAAACTCCCATGCACCCTCAAGGACCCTGCCGAGAGTATAGAGCTGGTCCACAGTTCCACGACCAGGACGAAAACCACACTGTTCCTCCTGAATCCGAGGTTCGACTATCCGGCGTAGCCTCCTCTCCAGTACACCTGAATAGACCTTACCGGGAAGGCTGAGGAGTGTGATCCCACGATAGTTGGAACACACCCTTCGGTTCCCCTTCTTAAAGAGAGGAACCACCACCCCGGTCTGCCAATCCAGAGGTACCGCCCCCGATGTCCACGCGATGTTGCAGAGTCTTGTCAACCAAGACAGCCCCACAACATCCAGAGCCTTAAGGAACTCCGGGCGGATCTCATCCACCCCCGGGGCCTTGCCACCGAGGAGCTTTTTAACTACCTCGGCAACCTCAGCCCCAGAAATAGGAGAGCCCACCACAGATCCCCCAGGCCCTGCTTCCTTATAGGAAGACGTGCTGGTAGGATTGAGGAGGTCTTCGAAGTATTCCCTCCACCGATCCACAACATCCGCAGTCGAGGTCAGCAGAGCACCATCCCCACCATACACGGTGTTGACACTGCACTGCTTCCCCTTCCTGAGGCGGCGGATGGTGGTCCAGAATTGCTTCGAAGCCGTCCGGAAGTCTTTTTCCATGGCCTCCCCGAACTCCTCCCATGTCCGAGTTTTTGCCTCCGCGACCGCTGAAGCCGCACACCGCTTGGCCTGTCGGTACCTGTCTGCTGCCTCAGGAGTCCCATGAGCCAAAAGAACCCGATAAGACTCCTTCTTCAGCCTGACGGCATCCCTCACCGCCGGCGTCCACCAACGGGTTCTAGGATTACCGCCACGACAGGCACCAACTACCTTGCGGCCACAGCTCCAATCGGCCGCCTCGACAATAGAGGTACGGAACATTGTCCACTCGGACTCAATGTCCAGCACCTCCCTCGTGACATTTTCAAAGTTCTTCCGGAGGTGGGAATTGAAACTCTCTCTGACAGGAGACTCTGCCAGGCGTTCCCAGCAAACCCTCACAATGCGTTTGGGCCTGCCAGGTCTGTCCGGCATCCTCCCCCACCATCGCAGCCAACTCACCACCAGGTGGTGATCGGTAGAAAGCTCCGCCCCTCTCTTCACCCGAGTGTCCAAAACATGAGGCCGCAAATCCGATGACACAACTACAAAGTCGATCATAGAACTGCGGCCTAGGGTGTCCTGGTGCCAAGTGCACATATGGACACCCTTATGTTTGAACATGGTGTTTGTTATCGACAATCTGTGACGAGCACACATGTCCAATAACAGAACACCACTCGGGTTCAGATCCGGGCGGCCATTCTTCCCAATCACACGTCTCCAGGTTTCACTGTCGCTGCCAACATGAGCGTTGAAGTCCCCCAGTAGAACGAGGGAATCACCCGGGGGAGCACTCTCCAGTACTCCCTCGAGTGAATCCAAAAAGGGTGGGTACTCTGAGCTGCTGTTTGGCGCGTAAACGCAAACAACAGTCAGGACCCGTCCCCCCACCCGAAGGCGGAGGGAAGCTACCCTCTCGTCCACCGGGTTGAACTCCAACGTGCAGGCTTTGAGCCGAGGGGCAACAAGAATTGCCACCCCAGCTCGTCGCCTCTCACTGCCGGCAACGCCAGAGTGGAAGAGAGTCCAGCCCCTCTCAAGAGAAGTGGTTCCAGAGCCCTTGCTGTGCGTCGAAGTGAGTCCGACTATATCTAGCCGGAACTTCTCCACCTTACGCACTAGCTCAGGCTCCTTCCCCCCCAGCGAAGTGACGTTCCACGTCCCAAGAGCCAGCTTATGTAGCCGAGGATCGGACCGCCAAGTGCCCTGCCCTCGGCTTCCGCCCAGCTCACACTGCACCCGACCTCTATGGCCCCTGCTATGGGTGGTGAGCCCATTGGAGGGGGGACCCACGTTGCCTCTTCGGGCTGTGCCCGGCCGGGCCCCATGGGGACAGGCCCGGCCACCAGGCGCTCGCCATCGTGCCCCACCTCCGGGCCTGGCTCCAGAGGGGGGCCCCGGTGACCCGCGTCCGGGCGAGGGAAATCTGGGTCCTTGGTTTGTGTTCTTCATCGAGGTCTTCGAGCTGCTCTTTGTCTGATCCCTCACCTAGGACCAGTTTGCCTTGGGAGACCCTACCAGGGGGCATAGAAACCCCCGGACAACATAGCTCCTAGGATCATTGGGACACGCAAACTCCTCTACCACGGTAAGGTGGCAGCTCAGAGAGGAGCATTAATGCCCTTTTAGCCTTCATTTCAGTACTGTTATTGCACTGGAGAATAATACAATCTGTTGATCAACTTGACATGCATTTGCATCACTGAATTCAGAAAGCAATGTGGTCTACATACAACACACAAAGACAAAGATATGTTTCAAAGGGCCAATTTATTTCAGGCCAGAACAAATTGACACAACTATTTAAAATAGCTGCAACATAACATACATAAGTAACAAACAGCATAATAACAACATAGCTGTAAACCTGGCTTCACCTAAGGAAGGCACACGTGACATACACAAAGCCTAACCAGGCAGATTTGAATTGTTGTTTTGGGTAGTAGACGGGATCTTTGATCTAAGACACAACTTACATTTAACTAAAATGTTATTTTCTTTGTGCTCGACAAAAGAAAAGAAGTGAGAATATCTCATACTTGCCAACCCTCCCGAATTTCAGTGCCTCTCCCCGGGACAACCATTCTCCCAAATTTCTCCCGATTTCCAGCCGGACTTAAGGCACGCCCCCTCCAAGTCCGTGCGGACCTGTGTGAGGACAGCCTGTCGTCACGTCCGCTTGGCCAACCAAAAAGTAACCACAAAACACTATACGGTATAGTGTTCTGCGGTTACTTTTTGGTTGGCCAACGGTTTAAGTTGTATTGCGCAACCCCCTCCCCTCCCTTCCCCACACCCACACACAGACACACACAGAGCGCGCCTCTTGTGACACAAGAGATTCAGAAGGACGACACTGCAGCGCTGCAATAAAACACACTCAGATCTTCTGTTTCTAGCCGATACTACATAAAAAATAACGTAAAATAACGCAGTAACGCATCATGTAGTAACGGTAACTGAGTTACTGAATATAAAAAATAACGCGTTAGATTACTAGTTACTGCCTAATGCGTTAGTCCCAACACTGCTGTTCAGAGAGAAGCAACTTCCCTTATATGCTATATTGACATCCTCAGCTGGTGAGCTGCTTTCTAGCCTTGGAGCTCGTGAAAGTGTATTCTAGATTATAAATCATGTCTCTCACCTGGATATTAAAATGATGAAGACATGAACTGAGAAGTTGGTCAACTTTGACAGCCAATTTATGGTATGGTATAGTACAGTATGGTATTGTATGCTATTTAGTGTCAGTGCACAACAACATTTCATTTACACCACAAACCCGTTCAAGTACATGTAGACAGAACAGGAACGGTGATGGGTTGCGTAAAAGGTGAAACAAGGTAGATGCTGGGGAAGAATAAGTAAAAAAAAAAAAAAAGGTTGATCTCAGACTGGGCTCCTATGGGGGCAGAGAGCCCTGGTCTGGAGTGAGAAAAAAACTCTAGAGCAAAGCACGTATACATATTACAACATACAACTCGAGATTTGCAACACGGGGTGAGGGGCGGGCATCCTGCCCGAAGCTGCCAGCCACTAGGGGCGCTGCTCTGTGTGTTTGGCGTGTATTTTTCGTGGATGCATATGTGTGTGTAGGCCTGCAGCGTGCCAGTCAGTCCAACAAAAGTCAACAACAACAGGCGTGTGTCCATGAGAGACAGGGAAGGAGTTTGTGGCGTCTTCACTGCACTGTCTCGGACAGTCTCGAAGCAACGACCTTATCAAGTCGATTGCAGCCAGGGAAAACAATCCATATTAAAATGTTTGCGTTTGAGCGTGTGAAAATAATTGTAAATATTTCACTCAAATTGTCTATTTCTGGTCTTCAAATTCATCACACTTCACCATTATAGTAGCCAGCATCTCCAAGATGTTGTCAAATTTGCAATATTGTCCAAAATCACAAAAGCCTGAGTGCCTACAGTTCTGCTCACATCCTACAATCATTGGTGGCAGCTTTGGGGTACTTTGAATGGCTGCCAGCATCTTCCAATTTGTCGATACACTAGAGCAGTGGTTCTCAAACGGGGGTACGCGTACCCCTGGGGGTACTTGAAGGTATGGCAAGGGGTACGTGAGATTTTTTTTTAAATATTCTAAAAATAGCAACAATTCAAAAATCCTTAATAGATATATTTATTTAATAATACTTCAACAAAATATGAATGCAAGTTCATAAACTGAACATCAAATCAAGTAGGCTATTCCATTCATTACAATGCAACAATGCAACAATGCAATATTCAGTGTTGACAGCTAGATTTTTTGTGGACATGTTCCATACATATTGATGTTAAAGATTTCTTTTTTTGTGAAGAAATGTTTAGAATTAAGTTCATGAATCCAGATGGATCGCTATTACAACCCCCAAAGAGGGCACTTAAAGTTGATGATTACTTCTATGTGTAGAAATCTTTATTTATAATTGAATCACTTGTTTATTTTTCAACATGTTTTTAATTATTTTTATGTATCTTTTTTTCCAAATAGTTCAAGAAAGACCACTACAAATGAGCAATATTTTGCACTGTTATACAATTTAATAAATCAGAAACTGATGACATAGTGCTGTATTTTACTTCTTTATCTCTTTTTTTCCAACCAAAAATGCTTTGCTCTGATTAGGGGGTACTTGAATTAAAAACATTTTCACAGGGGGTACATCACTGAAAAAAGGTTGAGAACCACTGCACCAGAGCAACGCTTACTCCAATTAGCAGATGGTTACTAATAGGTAGATGTCTTCAACGTCCTCGACTGAAAAAGGGTCGCCAGGCACGCAGCACTCCACTTCTCCCAATAGTCCATCGTGTGTCCAGCAACAATCGTTCCATCAAGACAGGCAGCTTCCCCTAAACCTGAGAGCTCGTCAATTTCGTTGGGAGGCCAGTTGATCAATTCTATTGTTTAGATTTTAGAGAGCAGTGCAAGCAGAGGCAACAAGAAAGTTAAGACAAGACAAAATAAAGAAGCATGCAAGAGAATATAGGGAAGAGGGAGCGTCCGCCTTCGATGAGAGCCAGTGAGAAAAGTTTTGACCCGGTAATGGCGAAAAAGACACGCGAAAGACGGTTTTGCTCCAACCGTTTTTTTTTTTTAACCCTTTGCGATGATTAGAAGTCATTTGTCATCCAAACAGGAATATAGGAACATCCTAAAAGTCAGCGTACCAGTGAGAGCAGACATTGTACAGTAAGTGATATTTTATTTTATATTTGTTGGCTCTCATAATGTCTACAGTTGTCAAGACTTGGACTTTGGCGTGGTTTGCTTTCCCATGGTGCAAAGGATTTGGACCGGACATGGCGTTCACGGTAAATACATGATTTAATAGACTATAAAAAGTATAAACAAAAGGTCCGCACAAGGCGGGGAACAAACTTGGCTAATAAAACAAATCTAGCACAAAGGCAGAACTATGGAAAAAAAGGAACAAACAAAAGGCGCTCACAGCGGAGGTACAAAACAGTGGCTTGAATAAACAAAAAAAAACTTACGTGGCAAGAAAAGAGCAGCATGAACTATGACCTGGACAGAGTAAGCAGCGTGTCAAGAGTGCAGAGCATGAATGTGAAACAGGTGAAACTAATGGTTGCTATGGTGACAAAACAAGAGAGTGAAACCAGGAACTAAAAAGCGTCCAAAAAACAAACGGCACATGGCCAAACAAAAACATGATCAACACAGACATGACAACAGTGAGTCATAATCAGTGATGATGTTGAAGGAAAAGTGAACGTTGTGATGTGTAGTATAAAATAAAATATGTATACTTAAAATGAGAAAAATACGCAAATGCTATGTTATTAGACTTCGACTTCATTTTATCGTCATTCAAATGTGAACTTTGCAGTACAGATAAGAACATTTTGTTGCATTAGCTCGTTGTAGTGCAGGATAAAAGAGCAATACGGTGCAGATATAAATAAATTGATTACTGTACAGATAAATATATATATATCTTTTGCATATGCATCCACGTTTACTATGTTATATTGTCTTTATATTCCAGCGAGTTAATCCGTTTTTGGGGGGGAATTGAGGGGATTATTATGATGCGTTCAAGGGTCTTATGGCCTGAGGGAAGACGCTGTTACAGAACCTGAAGGTTCTGCTACGGAGGCTGCGGAACCTCTTTCTAGAGTCCAGCAGTGAAAACAGTCCTTGGTGGGGGTGGGAGAAGTCTCTGCAGATTTTCTGAGCCCTGGTCAGGCAGCGGCTTCTTGCGATTTCCTGGATAGGAGGAAGAGGAGTCCTGCTGATCTTTTCCGCCGTCCTCACCACTCTCTGGAGAGACTTCCAGTCTGAGGCATTGCAGGCTCCAGTCCAGACAGAGATACAGTTGGTCAGTACGCTCTCTATAGTGCCTCTGTAGAATGTTATGAATGTGACTGTTACTACAATATGCAGACTTTTGCTTGCATTTATTTACTCGTTAGAATGCATTAAAAAAACATACATGTTCTCATAAAGATTGTGAATGATAGGAAGAATTCCCCAAAAAGTGCAGTCCCCTTTTAATTTTCACGATGAAAAAGCAAAGTGAGACAAACTTGTATCCGACTAAAATGGGAAAAATTCCTTGATGTCCGTGAAGATAGAAGCATTTACTGGATGGGATGATAAGGAAAAGGCCAAAGTAGTGTTGACTGCTGGACTTATAGAGCTCTTCAATTCAAATGGACTGAGAGGGCAAAGGATCACGGGTGGACTGATTGGGCCGAGAGATAGAGCGAAGGACCGTCGGACTTAGCAGGATGAGGAGTTTGCAACGGCGGTTGACAGCAGTGATGGAGTGCTGTGCTGCGTATGATGGGGGCGGGGGGCGGGATATATTACCTGTCCTGGCGTGCTCTCCACAGGACAAACCATTACGCTGATTGATTCCTCGGTGGTATTGCTGCTCTTGCTTTGTGGAATTCAAGGAGATATGTCGATTGTGCGGCAGGTAATGTGTGCTTGGTGTTAAAAGGTATTATCAGCCGAGGACAGCTTGCTTGGAAAAGACAGGGAAGGGCCCCTCAATAGGCAGCCTGGGGCTCAAATCTGGCCGGCTGAAGCTTTTCATTCAGTCCGCCAAACGTCACCCAACTAATGAAACCATACAGTTGTCCATTGGGAGCGGCTGGATAGCTCAATGGCTACTGACTCTCGCACTTCAAACAAGGGCACCAGGGTTCAAATCCCAAACTCTGTGTATGTCAATATGATTCCTTACATTATTACTGTTTATTTTATTGTAATTGTAATTGAGGACACCTCTGTTAAAGACCATTTCAACAAAGGCTCCATCCACAACATCTGTGTTTCATTTTATTTTAGACCAATATTTTTTTTTAGAGGGAACAAATATACATAGACTTGAATAAAAAAACATACCTTAGTTCAGGCTTGGGCAAAATACGGCCCGCGGGCCACATGCGGCCCATGAAGATTTTCAATCCGGCCCGCCGTGCGTTCTACATAATTATTTTTAGACATTTAACATCAAAACTGTAGTCGCCATTATGATGTGCAGTGCTGTTTTTAAATGACCGTAAGTCTTAAACGAGTTATTACGGTAATCTACGTCACAGCAGCTCAGACCAGGAACAAAGCAGAGTGGGCCGGGTTTGTTTTCAGAGCCCCAAATGTGCGTGTCAGTAACAGATGTGGAAGCAAATTTTTACAACAAATTTCTCCATAAAAGTGACAATATATGATATTATAGGTGTTTATTACCCTTTGCATTTGTATTTTGCGGTTTGTTACATTTTTGTTGTGTTTTGCTTGATTGTAAAATATGTCTCTAGAGGAGCTGTCTGAGAAGTAAAAGAGGAGCGGCGTTCATATGTTGTTAATATTCAGTATTTTATTGTTCATAGTTAATATTGTAAATCCCACTTTCTTTATTTTCATGTACATTTTGGGTGTCTTATTCAGTAAAAAAGCTTAAAATTCCATTCCATTTTTTTGAGGTGGTCTGTCATAACGTTTTTAGAATTCTATCGGACATTGTGACTTTTGGTATTAGTGTCCCTGAAAAAAAGGGACCCAAACACACCAACTGTACAGCAGATTTTTACAGTTAAATGTGTACATCTAATTAATATACACATACACATTGCCCCCCCCAGACACATTTTTTCTATCAATGTGGCCCCCGAGCCAAAATATTTGCCAAGCTCTGCCTTAGTTGAATTAGTGCAAAACTTAAGAAAAAAACTGAAATATTGTTATTTTGTGTTTTGTATTATTGCATTTTTTATATATGTGGTTGAAAATAGAAATACATAATTAAACAATATATGCTTGTAGGTAGTAAGTACACATTTATTTTTATTGTTTTCACACTTACAGTGGGCTAAAGGGTGATTCTTTAGTGGTATATTGTTTTTTCTAAATATATTACCCACTCACCATCTTTTCTTTAACAGTTTGTCCTACAAATGTAATAGTATATGTTTCATTTTCTCCATTCTCCATATTTTACAGATATTACAGATTGAGAGTAGGAGGTTCGAGTTCATACCAAACCCGTTCTTATAAATGCATAGTTTAAGAAGTCACGTTCCGCAGTCGGCAATTCACTTATTGACAGCGATTAATCGCTCAATAGGTCTAATACACAACGGTTGGCATCATTAGAGCGGCTGGTTCGCAAAACTGACAGGAAGGATGAAAGTAATGCAGGCAGCCTATAATTGCTGGGATGCATTCAAGGGGGTCAGGACATAGCCATGTTAAAATATACAGAAGATGATGTTTATTTGTCGGGTGAAGGCGAGGATCATCCTGGATGAGAGCTTGTTTGAAGAGTGAGACTGTACACTGACAGGACACTCCATTAGGTACACCTGTACACTCAGTATGATGCAACAATAAATGCATCAGATAGCGCAATTTTTTTTTTTAATGGTATTTTTGAAAGACTCGGTCCATGCTTGTTCTGAACTCTTGTTTCCAGTGTGAAGATGATCAGATTTAAGTTTCCTTCTTGAAACAGCAGACTGTTTGAGACAGCACGAAGCACTCCACGCCGCACTGTTCTTCAATCACTTAATCAATTATCATGTCATCCTTAGTTTAAACTCTTAGCCAGACGTAAGTGTTCAAATAGTCTAATTTACGATGTACTTACTGTTCTATTTACGCTGTTTTGGATGACAGCGTCTCGCAGAGGGACTCACCTTGATGATCGTTCCGTGTGTACGTTCACCGCTGTTTTCCCCTTCTTTCATCGCAGCATGCGGACTCCGGCGGGGCCTCCTCCACTTTATTTTTCCTGGTATGAGAAAACACAAGCTCGGTGTTTATCTGCTCGATCAGCATCTGGCACATATTACAGAGACGGGGCAGCGCGAGCATGGATTATTAGGATTGCTGGTGGATTGAGAAGGACAGGATTCATAGCAAGGTTAATAACAGCAAACAACTTCTTTTCGCCACACAGTAGCCCCCTAGGCAAACCCAGCGGGGATTTCGCATGTTTTGCGAACGTCTCGGCTTAAGCCGGCTTTTGGAGTAAAGTTCATGAGAAAAAATGCACTCTCTACCCAGTCTCAGGTGCATTTGTACGGGCTATGGTCTTAATATAGAAATACCCCAGTTTAAAAGTTGCAGCTAAGGGGACGCGTTATGAAAAAGTGATTTTCTGATATACTTGGACACAAATATGTTCTTTTCGGACATGTTGTAAAGAAAAAAAAGAAGAAAATACCTAAAATATTTGATGTACAGTATTACTATATTTTTCGAACTATAAGGCACACTTAAATTCCTTTAAGTTTCTCAAACATGGTGTAATGATAATTGTGACCAGTAGATGGCAGTCACACATAAGAGATACGTGTAGACTGCAATATGACGCCAGTAAACACCAAAATTTTGTATGTTCCACTGAAAATATAGAACACTACACACAGAGCTCAAAAATCTGTCAAAATGTTTTAGTATCACTTTGAAGCCGTACCGCTTGATGGATTGTCGACCCATTGGTGGTCCAGAAAATACGGTATATATATATATATATATATATATATATATATATATATATATATATATATGTATATATATATATGTATGTATGTGTGTACAATTATAATATGTATGTACTGTATATTTGTATGTTTGTTTACTGCGGTTATCACTAATACTGTTTATCATTACTTACCGCATTTTTCGGAGTATAAGTCGCACCGGAGTATAAGTCGCACCTGCCGAAAATGCATAATAAATAAGGAAAAAAACATATATAAATCGCACTGGAGCCCGGCCAAACTGAAAAAAACTGCGACTTATAGTCCGAAAAATACGGTACTTGCACATATCAAAGCACTCCGCTGCTTGGCTAGTAAAGGTTAAAGATAACCAATTAAAAGAAATGAAGCACACCCTGCAAGTAAAAAGGCAAAGTGTCTATATCCATCACAAAGCATGTAGGTCTTTGTCCCTATGTGTATTTGGTATTTGTTGTTCCTAAAGACAGATATGAAAGAAGCACTAATCCAGAGCGACGGAGGCATAAACACAATCCCTAATCTCACTGATCCCTGGCAAAATCATTCAATTAGACTCCGTCTGGCGACGTGCACAGAGGGAAAGGCAGCCAAGGTAATGGAAACTGAAAGCGAGACACAGAAAGAGGAAAGACGTGGGTAAAAGTAGTCATCGCACTCGGGCATATTTCTAGAAACAAGAGCTGCTTTCCGAAAATATTTTTGTGGGTCTGAAGGTGGGTCTCAAGCCTGCTCTTAAAAACATGAACATTCTCTGCAGCCTGTCGAGGTCCTCTGGCAAGCTGTTCCATATAGTCCATATCGTCTATATATGTTCCATAACAGTCGAAAGATGCCATCCTGTAACTTTGTGTCTTGACTTTTGGAATAATTAGAAGAGGAGTGTCGGAGTATAACATTTGTAGTATAAAATGTGAAAGATAAGAAGGCCCAATACCATAAAAAAACATATACAAAAACATAAGAATAACCTTAAAATGTATCCTTAAACACACGGGGAGCCAATGCAGAGACTTTAAAACTGGTGTAATGTGAGCCCGCCTTCTGGTCTTCGTCGGAAACGTGCTGCTGAATTTTGGAGTAGTTGTAAAGGTGCAATAACCTTTACAACTAGTCCTGTTTCGTGCTTTGAACCGGAAGTATAACCGTCCATAGTGTTTCTGCTTGAAAGGATTCTTTTACAAAATAAAAAACAATTCACACTTACTAAACCGTCGCACATGTGATGCCTAAGGAATGTTTTCATGCATTTTTGTACGTGCGATCATAATGTAATCATGCCAGTGTCGTTAGCATTAGCAAATATGCTACCACATTTACAAGGGTCAGTGTTAGTATTATCAACTTACAATGGCATTATTTTTGTATTGTTTCAGTTTCGTAAATTCACCAAAAAGTGGAGTTGTTGAGTCTGTTTAGATGATGTGAGAGCTAGCTTCTACAGCAAGTGGGTCTATGACGATGACTTCGGTCATTCTTTTGTGTGTGTGTGTGTGTGTGTGTGTGTGTGTGTGTGTGTGTGTATGATTGTTAATATGTATAATCTGTGCTGTTAAATTGATTACACAAAATGATTGATTATATGACCGAAATAAACTAATTTCATTAATTAATTCATTCATTCTGTTTTGTTTAATCAGATGTTTTACTACCGTGTTAGAGATACCGTTTGGAAACAATTAAGGTATGTAATTAAACATTTACAAAATCTTCCGTAGCGGTATATATATATATATATATATATATATATATATATATATATATATATATATATATATATATATATATATATATATATATATATATATATAAGTCTAGTTCGGGTAATATGTGTAAAATTATATTTGTACTCTAAAACTTAGTGGGTGCGGCTTAAATAGCGGTGTGTTCTATGGCCTGGAAATTCTGGTAATTGAAGTGTCACTCTTCTTTGATTCTAACTGCTCTCCATTGTCATGATTCTGAAGTTCCTTTAAGTCATTTTATACTGTCACCATCACAACTTTTTTCAAGGTGCAAGTGGTGTTTGTTATTAGCATACTGAATTCCTCCTCTGCAAACTTTTTGTTTCCTCCGAACACTTTTGATTGGCCAGTAGGCAAAGGACGAGAAGCTCAACAATTCCGATTAGCGAACATGTCTGTCACTCAAATGGCGGTGACGGCGGAGAAAGAACAAACAAAAAAACCCTCTACCTCTTGCGATTAGGTTATCAAACTAATCAAAACCTCAATGTCGATTCGACGCTGATTAATCGCGCAACCCAACACCATATTGAAGCAGGAGTAGTTCAACACAAACCAAGGACGTTAAAATAATATCTAAATGGCGGACATGTATCCATGAAAATATAAAAAAGCTGCTGACAGAGTGTTCGACAGAGAAGCAGCTGGAAGTCCATTCTCCAAAGAAATGGCTAAATATTAATTATTACATTCATAAAGCTGTTGCAGTTTTTGTATTATTACATTCTGTTATATTGTTTTCATACTATAATGTGTATCTAAAAGTAAGTGTTTCCTTTGAAAAGACATGTTACATGTTAAAAAAAAAGTTCCTTTTTGGGGGTGGGGACAAGCACCAATTAAATGGATTTCAGTTCACTTCAATTATTGACTTAGGGGAGCAGTTCTACATGTTGCATGGTGGTACAGTTAGCTGCTAGCCGCCTCTGCGGCAGCTGATTCTTCCGGTCTGTGGCCGGAGCCTTGAAAATAAAAAACGTTCAAAAGTTTGGATGGTTCTGGAAGAGTTCCAGGTCCCATTGATGCCCGACCCTGGAAAATGTGATTGATATGATTCCTTATGGGGAAATCAAGGATTACTAACGAAAACTGAGGCACCACAGTACACCCATTATGGCGTGCCTAATGTTGTGGCTGGTGAGTGTATATTTCTTGTGTTTTCCTTGCTAACCCGAGAGAAAATGACTTAAAATAACCATTAGAAGTCATCAGCAATCAGAGACACTCATGTAAAAATAACAGCGACTTTGTAGAGAGAACTCTGACATGTGTACGTTTGCTGGCCGAAAGCCGACGACTTAATGGGGACCATGTTTAGAGGCTTACACCCTCCCTTCTGTCTGTACCGTATCACTTTCTGCATCGCTACGAGGGGTCTAAAGGACATATCTTTCAATCGCAGAAGACCTCCAAGGCAAATTAAACAATGTTTGAATTTAGAAGAGCTGACTTTTTCTCCATGCTCGTCCTGACTTTTGGAATAATTAGGAGATGACTGCCGGAGGATCTCAGGGTCCACCAAGATTTGTAGTATAAAAGCACATTTGAAAGATAAGAAGGCCCAATACCATTAAAACGTTTAAAAAAACATAAGAATAACTTTAAAATTGATCCTTAAACACACGGGGAGCCAATGCAGAGACTTTAAAACTGGTGTAATGTGAGCCCGCCTTCTGGTCTTCGTCGGAAACGTGCAGCTGAATTTTGGAGTAGTTGTAAAGATGCAATAACCTTTACAACTAGTCCTGTTTCGTGCTTTGAACCAGAAGTATATCCGTCCATATTGTTTCTGCTTGAAAGGATTCTTTATTCATCACTCCAAGCAACGTTTTTAAGTTTTACAAAATAACTAAAACAATTCATACTTACTAAACCGTTCACGGTGATGTCTAAGGAATGTTTTCATGCATTTTTGAACGTCCTATCATAATGCAATCAGGCTAGTATCGTTAGCATTAGCGAATATGCTAACACATTTACAAGTGTCAGTGTAAGTAATCCTTTTAAAAAAGAAGAATGCCATTGTAAGTTAATAATACTAAAAACTGAGGCACCACAGTACTGTCATTATGGTGTGCCTAATGATGTGGCCGATGAGTGTATATTTCTTGTGTTTTCCTTGCTAACCCGAGAGAAAATGTCTTAAAATAACCATTAGAAGTCATCAGCAATCAGAGACACTCATGTAAAAAAATAACAGCGACTTTGTAGAAAATACTCCGACATGTGTACGTTTGCTGGCCGAAAGCTGACGCCTTAATGGGGACCATGTTTAGAGGCTTACACCCTCCCTTCTGTCTGCAGCCGTATCACTTTCTGCATCGCTACGAGGGTGCTGAAGGACATATCTTTCAATCGCAGAAGATCTCCAAGGCAAATTTAACAATGTTTGAATTTAGAAAATTTGACTTTTTCTCCGTGCTCGTCCTGACTTTTGGAATAATTAGGAGATGACTGCCGGAGGATCTCTGGGTCCGCCAAGATTTGTAGTATAAAAGCACATTTGAAAGATAAAAAGGCCCAATACAAAAAAAAATAATTTAAAAAACCAAAAGAATAACCTTAAAATTGATCCTTAATCACACGGGGAGCAAATGCAGAGACTTTAAAACTGGTGTAATGTGAGCCCGCCTTATTCATCAGGAAACCTTTAAAACGAGTCCTGTTTCGGGCTTTGAACCAGATGTATAACCGTCCATAGTGTTTCTGCTTGAAATTATTCTTCATTCATCACTCCAAGCAACGTTTGTAAGTTTTACAATATAACTAAAACAATCCATACTTACTAAACCGTCCCATGTGTGATGTCTTAGGAATGTTTTCATGCATTTTTGTACATGCTATCATAACGTAATCAAGTCAGTGTCGTTAGCATTGGCAAATATGCTAACACATTTACAAGTGTCAGTGTTAGTATTATTAACTTGCAATGTTATTTTGAAAAGGATTACTAACGAAAACTGAGGCACCACAGTACTCTCAATATGGTGTTCCTAATGTTGTGGCCAGTTAGTGTATATTTCTTGTGTTTTCTTTGCTAACCCGAGAGAAAATGACTTAAACTAACCATTAGAAGTCATCAGCAATCACAGACACTCATGTAAAAATAACTTTGTAGAGAGAATTCCGACATGTGTACGTTTGCTGGCCGAAAGCAGACGACTTAATGGGGACCATGTTTAGAGGCTTAGACCCTCCCTCCTGTCTGTGCCGTATCACTTTCTGCATCGCTACGAGGGCGCTGAAGGACATAGCTTTCAATCGCAGAAGATCTCCAAGGCAAATTAAACAATGTTTGAATTTAGCAGAGCTGACTTTTTCCGCCAAACAAACCCGGCCGCGGAGTCTATAAATACGAGGCGAGATGAAAGCGCCTACTTTGGAACATCTGGCGAGCAGACGCTGGCAGGTTAAGGTAAACAGAGTGTCCTTTTATGGTCCGAGCCCTGGCTGAATCGGAGGTATGATGTGGAACACCTTCAAAGAAACCAGGGGCCGGCACATCTTGTTTGAGTTTTATCCTCTTCTCGGCGGACTTTGGCCATGAAATACTCCCACGAAGACGACGAGCCAGTGCCATGTTCGCGATGCATTCCAAGACGTCGGACATATTTCATGCTCAGACACTGGGATGATCGCTAATGGGCGTATTTTCAGTGTGACCTTCCATGCACAGGCAGAGGAGGTTAATTATTTTCCCTGAAAACCAGCCTCCTGCCAGACCTTCATGTCATCCAGCGTAACATCTGGCATGGGGCATCTGGTGCCATACATCAAACCTCCTCCTCACACAGTCAACCTGATCAAACTAACGCCTCAAAACCAACATTTGCTTTCCTGGGTGGACAACAGTGATGCAGGTCACTCCTAGTTTTCAGTTATGTGTTGCTTTATTACAGCGTGAGTTAACGCTCTCTCTCATCCAAATTCCGAGCGCGACTGCCTCCTCCTCGTACAGCCTTTGAAGCCGCTCGCTGAAATGTCACAAAGCTTGAAGTGCTCCAAAGCTCTAATGAACAGGATGAAAACACAAGCCTGTAGCTGTCACGCTGACATCAAATAGGAGCGGGGGAAAAAAACCCAAAACAGTTTGTGTCTGTTTAATAGCCTGTTTAGGGAATTTTAGTTGTCGGGCGAGACCACTTCAAGCCATGTTTGCAGCAAGCTCTGCACTCTGGAACATGTCATTGTGTCCATTGTCAGAACATCTGGGGATAGAGAACGGGGGCTTGACACTTTGCTGTCCGTTTAAAGGTCCCTTATTATGCAAAACTGACTTTTTAGAGATGTTCCGACAAAAAGAAGTGTAAAAATGTCTCATCATCCTAACTTGTTGCTTCATTTTTTGAGAGAAGAGGCCCTCAAAATGTGGAAATATGTGATGCATGTTCGAAATAAAATGAAAACTGAACTGAATAAAGGACCCATACTACAAACCCCGTTTCCATATGAGTTGGGAAATTGTGTTAGATGTAAATATAAACGGAATACAATGATTTGCAAATCCTTTTCAACCCATATTCAATTGAATGCACTACAAAGACAAGATATTTGATGTTCAAACTCATAAACTTAATTTTTTTTTGCAAATAATAATTAACTTAGAATTTCATGGCTGCAACACGTGCCAAAGTAGTTGGGAAAGGGCATGTTCACCACTGTGTTACATGGCCATTCCTTTTAACAACACTCAGTAAACGTTTGGGAACTGAGGAAACACATTTTTTAAGCTTCTCAGGTAGAATTCTTTCCCATTCTTGCTTGATGTACAGCTTAAGTTGTTCACCAGTCCGGGGGTCTCCGCTGTGGTATTTTAGGCTTCATAATGCGCCACACATTTTCAATGGGAGACAGGTCTGTACTACAGGCAGGCCAGTCTAGTACCCGCACTTTTTTACTATGAAGCCACGTTGATGTAACACGTGGCTTGGCATTGTCTTGCTGAAATAAGCAGGGGCGTCCATGGTAATGTTGCTTGGACGGCAACATATGTTGCCCCAAAACCTGTATGCACCTTTCAGCATTAATGGTGCCTTCACAGATGTGTAAGTTACCCATGTCTTGGACACTAATACACCCCCATACCATCACAGATGCTGGCTTTTCAACTTTGCGCCTATAACAATCTGGGTGGTTCTTTTCCTCTTTGGTCCGGAGGATACGACGTCCACAGTTTCCAAAAACAATTTGAAATGTGGACTCGTCAGAACACAGAACACTTTTCCACTTTGTATCAGTCCATCTTAGATGAGCTCAGGCCCAGCGAAGCTGACGGCGTTTCTGGGTGTTGTTGATAAAACAGTTTTCGACTTGCATAGGAGAGTTTTAACTTGCACTTACAGATGTAGCGACCAACTGTAGTTACTGACAGTGGGTTTCTGAAGTGTTCCTGAGCCCATGTGGTGATGTCCTTTACACACTGATGTCGCTTGTTGATGCAGTACAGCCTGAGGGATCGAAGGTCACGGGCTTAGCTGCTTATGTGCAGTGATTTCTCCAGATTCTCTGAACCCTTTGATGATATTACGGACCGTAGATGGTGAAATCCCTAAATTCCTTGCAATAGCTGGTTGAGAAAGGTTTTTCTTAAACTGTTCAACAATTTGCTCACGCATTTGTTGACAAAGTGGTGAACCTCGCCCCATCCTTGTTTGTGAATGACTGAGCATTTCATGGAATCTACTTTTATACCCAATCATGGCACCCACCTGTTCCCAATTTGCCTGTTCACCTGTGGGATGTTCCATAGAAGTGTTTGATGAGCATTCCTCAACTTTTTCGGTATTTATTGTCACCTTTCCCAACTTCTTTGTCACGTGTTGCTGGCAACAAATTCTAAAGTTAATGATTATTTGCAAAAAAAAATGTTTATCAGTTTGGACATCAAATATGTTGTCTTTGTAGTGCATTCAATTGAATGTGGGCTGAAAGGGATGTGCAAATCATTGTATTCCGTTTATATTTACATCTAACACAATTTCCCAACTCATATGGAAACGGGGTTTGTAGATTACATACCAAGATTACCAAAATTTCCCCCAAGACGTTTTCTTTATGTATTTTCTGCTCCTGAACATGAATCTGGCAGTCATGTCCAGTAATATCAATGAGTCTTTGATTAATAGGGAGATAACTGTACATGGAACACACTGATTCCATATGTGACTTTTTAGAGATGTTCCGACAAAAAGAAGTGCGTATGAGCAGCAAACGTGAGAAAAATGTCTCACCATCCTAAATTGGTGCTTCATTTTTGAGAGAAGAGGCCCTCAATGTGTGAAAATATGTAATGCATTACATTGCATCGTATGCATGTTCGAAATAAACTGAAACTGAAACTGAACTGAATAAAGGACCCAAACTGTCCAAGATTACCAATATTTCATTAACACGTTTTCTTTATGTATTTTCTGCTCCTGAAAATTAATCTGGCAGTCATTTCCAGTAATATCAATTAGTCTTTGATTAATAGGTACCGTATTTTCTGGACCATAGGGCGCACCAGATTATAAGGCACACTGCCGATGAGCAGGTCTAGTCTAGATGAATGTGCCATAACAAGAAGATAGAGAAAAAGAAGAAGCTTATCGACTACGGACTACAAAGGCGGACTCGCGCAAATTTTCAGGACTAATGCAGATGCCAAATAGAGATCAGTAGGTACCAGAAGGTAAGAAAAGTTGCTTTTGCATAATATTGCAAAACAAATAGCCAAATAATATGTCTTACCTTATACACACACCATAATAATACTCCTATGTTAAAGCACAGTACAATCCATCAAGCGGTGCGGCTTCATAGCTTACCAAAGATTTTTGAGCGCCGTGTGTAATGTTCTATATTTTCAATGGAACATACACCATTTTGGTGTTGTTTACTTTAATCATATTGCAGTCTACACGTATCTCTTATGTGTGACTGCCATTTACTGGTCACACTTATCATTTCACCATTTACCAAATAAAATAGCTTTGAGGTCGGTAAGCACAACCAAAATTACGTCGTACATTAGGCACACTGGGTGCACTCTCGAGTTTTGAGAAAATGAAAGGATTTTAAGTTTAGTCCGAAAAATATGGTACATTGTATTGTATGCATCTTCGAAATAAACGGAAACTGAACTGAACTGAATAAAGGACCCATACTGTCCAAAATGACCAAAATTTCACCAACACGTTTTCTTTATGTATTTTCTGCTCCGGAGAAATGAATCTGACAGTCATTTCCAGTAATATCGATTAGTCTTTGATTAATAGGTAGATAACCGTACTTGGATCACATTGATTCCATATGTGACGTCATCTACAGAACTAGAGCCTATTTCTTCGCATTGACAGTGTGGATAAAGGCAATCATTTTGATCTATTATTTGCATGTTTTTGTCACCCTGGTCCATGATTACTTCAAAACTGATATGGTTCACATCTGCTCTTCCGTGAACACAATAGCCTGTGTTTTCTCATGCTCTTTTAACATTTGAGGAAAACATTAAAAAAAGGACACAAAATAAAAAACTTGTGGCTTACTATCTGTTTCTCTTGCTTTTGAGCACTGGGTTTTGCTCATTTTTCCACAGATTCTGACTCAGTCTTTCTCCCCATGAGGATGTTACCGAATTTCAGGATTTGGCATCACATCAAGCAATGTTTATAAATTTTACAATTGACCTAAAACAATTCATTCTTACCAAACCGTCCCATGTGTGATTTCTGTAGGAGTGTTTTTATACGCATATTTGTACTTGCTGTCGTAAACATAATCAAGCTAGCGTCGTTAGCATTAGCAAATATAATAACACATTTAAAAGTCTCTGTGTTAGTGTTATTAACTTACAATGGCGTTCTTGTTTTATTGCTTCATTTTAGTAAATTCACCAAAACGTCACCGTGGAGTTACTGAGTCTGTTTAGTTGATTGTAAAGCGCGCTTCCGCATCTAGTGGGTCCATGACGATGACTTATGTTTTGTTTGATCAGCTGTTTTACTGCCCTGTGACAGGGACCGTCTGGAAACAATTAAGGTATGTAAATAAACATTTACAAAATCTTTCGTTCCAGTATATAGCTGCGGCTTATGGTCTTATATGAAAACATAATTATTTCTTCAAACATTTGCTGGGTGCGGCTAAAATACTGGTGCATGCGCTCCATAGCCCGGAAAATAATATTTTACATATTTCACATGTTCAATATGCACATGTGGTTTGGGGAAATTCACCCTAAATATTTTTCATATGCTAGGAAAGTACTTTATAACTTATGTATAGTATGCATGTTAGGTCCTGTGTTTTTGACACCAAACATCCTTTCCACCAATGCCTCACTCATGTTAAATTGGTGTGTGTGAATGGCGACTTTTGTGTGTCATTGCTAGACGGCCATTTTTTTTACTAACTGCATGCAAACAGGATTAGACAAATGGTTTTAAAGCCCAGTTAGCACACAGTTCTCATTCACAGTGTCACTCAGTCTGTACTGGATTTAAATGGCTTTTGCACGCATGAGAGATTTGCATGGAAAGACGGATGGGATCACAAACTGGTATCAGCTGCAGCGCTCTTTAAATGATATCAGATGTTGTATGACTGCACTGTGAGACTGCGCCTTATGCCGCAATGCGTGTTGAACTTTTTTCTTGTCTTCTGTTCTTTAATTGTATTGTACAAACATAAGTAGTGGAATATTATTTAAACAAAAAGACAGTGAGGCTGCATAATAAACTGCTACAGTTTTGCCTTTCCCTTTACATTACATTGGCTTTGCTGTTACTATGGTAACTACAGGTATAAAATCAACCATAAGCCACAAAAGCTAGTGAATATAAGACATGCACTGTGCACACTGTGAGGAACTTGAGAATCACACACTCACTCACTCACTCATATATACACTTATACATACACATACACACACATATATATATAAACACACACATATATATATAAACATACACACATATATATATACATATATATATACACACATATACATATATATATATATACACATATACATATATATATACATAT
>NC_084566.2:14994124-15001624 GCF_033978685.3 Nerophis lumbriciformis
TCAATCTGCAAGTGTAAATACATTAAATGTGGAGGCAACAAAATAAAATAAAAAATTATCTGATGTTAGCTTTAAAAATCAAGATAAAATAACTTTTAATTGGCCAGTCACAGTAATAGTATGTTGACAGCTAATTCAGTACATGTTTTGTTTTTGTGGAACATTATACAAGAAATTAACCAACCGTTATCATAAAAAACAACTAAGTTTACTTCCGCTTCAGTGGATGGAGGCGAGCATTAGGAATAAATGCACATGACCATGTGCTATACATCAATATTGTATTGACATATAAAGCAACACTGAATTTTCAAGACCAGTTATTGGAACAATATTTATCACAAAATGCATCTATTTCTCAAAATCATGTTTTCAAGATCAATATTTGTGGGATCATAGTCAATGATCATATTTCTTAGCTGCTCGACTGTTAAATGTAATGGCTCTGCTTTATTGATCAACACTATTTCAGAATGAACATCATAACGCCTCTTCTGTTAATTGGTTGTTTGTTTTATTTATTTACTAAGATCCCCCATTATCTGCTTCAACAGCAGCCACCATTCTTCTTGGGGTCTAAAATGTCACAATGCTTTGATACATGTATAACATTAAAGCAGCATTCAATTCCAAAATAAAACAACAGCTCCGTTTTCATGGCAGCACATGTCTGACTTCTGGCAACAAATGTGTGTTCCTACTCACGGAAACAAAGCCGTGTGCCTTCTAATAATTGCAGATTCAGTGACAAACAACGAAGACGATCATTTTTGGACAAATGAGGTTCACAAACCTTATATTTTTGAAGCTGAAAATACTGAGGATGAAATGCTGCTTCTAGAAGCGTTGGAGCAGACAGAAGCCGAGAGTGTGAGGTGAAGTGACTCAAAGCTGCAAAATGTGGAACTTGAAGCCAAGCTATTTCGACATACATGGAGTGCTCACACAAATAAAACTGGAAAAAAAAACGGCCACAGCCAGCTGGACCAAACAGACAACTGTCTATCCAATGAGTCACACTTTATATTGATCATGATACGTGCAGCACATCTCCGTACACTACAGTACCGAGCTAGCTGTGTACAAACAAAACATGAAATGTGGGCAAATACTTTACAGATACTGTAATATGATTGTTCATGTTTTTCAGTCAGTACAGATTGGTGTCTAATCGCCTTGTGTTGTGCGTTACAAACTCAAACGCATTTCGTGCTGACGTAGAAGCTAGCTTTATGTCTTGCCACAGTTAGCTTTTACGGCTAATACCGTAGCACCCCAATGTGTTACTACGCTAGAAGGGGGGTTACCCACATATGCGGTCCTCTCCAAGGTTTCTCATAGTCATTCACATCGACGTCCCACTGGGGTGAGTTTTTCCTTGCCCTTATGTGGGCTCTGTACCGAGGATGTCGTTGTGGCTTGTGCAGCCCTTTGAGACACTTGTGATTTAGGGCTATATAAATAAACATTGATTGATTGATTGATAGAAAAAGATTTACTCACTGTTCGCTCTTACAATAATGTCGCTACAGTTTGGTTATTATACAGGTTATGGGACGTAAATTAAATATTGTTGACGGTTTTTGATTGCATTTAGTGGTAGAATTGATTGCGCCCGTTAGCTGCATTGCTAGCCACCAATAACGAGCCGATTTTTACATGTTAGAATGCACTTTTGTCTTCTTGTCTCCGATAAGGATTGTGAGCGATAGGCAACATTCCAAGTGCAGTTCTTCTTTAAGTTAGTTTGACAAGGCTGTTTTAAAAATTGCATTTCCTTTTACTGACCCACGGAAAGTTGATGAAAGTCTCTGAAAAATGACAGTTTGCTGTAAAGTAACGTTGGCTTTTTGGTTAAAATAGTTTTTCAAACAAAATGAACAACATTCCTTTCAGTGACGTTTGACTAATAACCAAAACGATCATCAAAATGTGACAAAACTAATGATTCAAGCAACATTTCTATTACACTATTAGATATACATGTTTTACTATCCATCCATCCATTTTCTACCGCTTGTCCCTTTTGGGGTTGCGGGGGGTGCTGGAGCCTATCTCAGCTGCATTCGGGCGGAAGGCGGGGTACACCCTGGACAAGTCGCCACCTCATCAGAGGGCCAACACAGATAGACAGACAACATTCACACTCACATTCACACACTAGGGCCAATTTAGTGTTGCCAATCAACCTATCCCCAGGTGCATGTCTTTGGAGGTGGGAGGAAGCCGGAGTACCCGGAGGGAACCCACGCAGTCACGGGGAGAACATGCAAACTCCACACAGAAAGATCCCGATTGAACCCAGGACTTGTTCAGTAAAAACAATGTTAATTTGCCCATCTTTTAACCACTTGTTTGCAGTTTAATTGAGCACTGTTGTTTCTGAGTGACAGGAAGAAAAGCGAGAGCGGACCACATGTTGGTGTGCGTGTATAAATATATATGTCATGATCCTGCATGACTGTTTTGGGACTTTTATTGTTTCCTTAGTTTCTATATTACTGTCCAGTGCTCTTGTTTTTGTTTCCACTTCCTGTTTGCCTCCATGTTTTGAGCGCTGACTCCCTCACCTGTCCATGTTCGGCAATCAGGACACACCTGTCCATCAGGATGGTACTAACGCCATAGTAGGGTTGTTTCGATACCAATATTTTGGTACCGGTACCAAAATGTATTTCGATACTTTTCTATATAAAGGGGTCCACAACAAATGGCATTATTGGCTTTATTTTAACAACAACTCTTAGGGGACATTAAACATATGTTTATTATTGCAATCTAAGAACAATTTTGTCCTTAAATAAAATAGTGAACATACTAGACAACTTGTCTTTTAGGAGTGAGTAAACAAACAAAGGCTTCTAATTAGTCTGCTGATGTATGCAGTAACATGTTGTGTCATTTATCATTCTATTATTTTGTCAAAATCATAAAGAACAAGCTGTAAAAATGGATTAATCCATTTGTTCATTTACTGTTAATATCTGCTGACTTTCTCTTTCAACATGTTCTATCTACACTTCTGTTAAAATGTAATAATCACTTATTCTTCTGTTGTTTGATACTTTACATTAGTTTTGGATGATACCACAAATGTAGGTATCGATCTGATACCAAGTAGTTACAGGATCATACATTGGTCATAATTTTAGTTCTCAAAAAAGAAAACTGATTTTGTGACAATAAAAAATATGGATGTAATCATAGTAGTATCGACTAGATACGCTCTTGTACTTGGTATCATTACAGTGGATGTCAGGTGTAGATCCACCCATGGCATTTGTTTACATTGTGACGCCGGTGAGCTATTGTATCCTCCTACGGTGTGTAGTGAAGCATGTTTAGCTATTCCTCGTCCTGCAGGGATGATATTTGTAAGAAACTTACTTTATTTGTCGCCATGGAGGCGAGGATTAGTGATTTAGAAGTGTTGTGTTGCTGGTCTGGACCCCGGGATGCAGAGACTGGAAACGGCGTGTACGTAAAAGCCCTTTTTGTTAGGGAAGACAAAATTAAACAAAAATAGTGCAGCACAAAACTGCACAGGAAGGACAGGGAACGCTGTGCACCACTTTTAGGTGCAAAGCAAAGCAAAATAATCTATTACCATGGCATAGGGTTGTACGGTATACCGGTACTAGTATAGTATCGCGGTGCTAATGAATCAAAAAACGGCACTATATTCTGTTTGAAAAGTACCGGTTCACCATATTTGTTTTTGTTTTACAGGCAGGACGGCTGGTTGTCGTCACGTCGTGACATTGCAGGTTTTACGAGCAGAGGAGCATGTTCGGCAGCGCACAATCACAGAGTACTTACAAGCAGACACCGTGTGTAAACAGAAAAGGCTTAAAAACTAACGATAAAGGTGAAGCTTGTAGATGGATGTTAACCGCTAACTAGCTAGCCATGTTTTAAAGCACCTCTTCCTGAGGGCGTTTCGGTCTTAAAGCTTCACCTTTATCGTTAGTTTTTAAGCCTTTTCTGTCTACACACGGTGTCTGCTTGTAAGTACTCTGTGATTGTGCGCTGCCGAACATGCTCCTCTGCTCGTAAAACCGGCAATGTCACGACGTGACGACAACCAGCCGTCATGCCTGTAAAACAAAAACAAATATGGTGAACCGGTACTTTTCAAACCGAGTATAGTGCCGTTTTTGATTCATTAGCACCGCGATACTATACTATTACCGGTATACCATACAGCCCTATGCCATGGTAATGGATTATTTTGCTTTGCACCTAAAAGTGGTGCACAGCGTTCCCTGTCCTTCCTGTGCAGTTCGCTGCTGCACAATTTTTGTTTAGTTTTGTCTTCCCTAACAAAAAGGGCTTTTACGTACACGCCGTTTCCAGTCTCCTGACAACCTGCCTTCTTGTGGGAAAAAAATAACCCCTTATATAGTTGCTTTAGCCATATTGTACGAAGCAGCCAGGACAGAGAAGTCCCAAATGTTCTATTTTCCACTCTATGGTTATATTTGGTCATGTGGTCAACTCCTGAGCTGCTTGTTTTTCCAGAAACTTGATTACATTCCAGATCGAGATCGTCTAACATGAGGGGCTTTAGAGACTAACCCAAAAAGATGAATAATTGTTTTCTGAGGTAAAAAAGGTGTGACGTGCAGCTATTTTAGTCACAAATAAATCCAAATGTGGGCCCACCCAGGTTTATTGAAAACTTCACATTACACAAAGCGGTTACATCTGCGGCTTGCTGAGCTGTTTTGCCCTTCAGACGTGGCCGTGTTAAATGGGTGACATATCACCAAAGAAAGTGTGTATGAAAATAGCAATACAAAAAAGAAGGACCCTGACAGTGAAAGGCTTGCGTTCGCTTGGATGCTCTGCAGAAATGAATCGGGTACATCATCTTAAGAGACAGCGCGGACCCCTGCTTCCGACGCTCTGATGTCTTCCTCGCGTGTTTTGTCGCGACACCAAAAAGGAAAACCAAGCGCCACCTGAACCCCACTTCGATCACCTTCCTCCTCGCCATAACAAGTGACAGCGTTTTCAAAAGGACGCCTGATTAGAGACCGAGTGCAGTTTTGTCGCCGGGGCCCCCGCGGCTCGCATTGTCAGCCTCCTCGTTTGAGCGGAGACTTCTTTGGAAGAGAAAACTGTACACAAAACAAAAACAACAGCTTCGCAGAAAGGAGGAACAAAAAAGGTGTTGTTTCCTGGAAGAATGTTACGCCGGCGGATATGGCGCACAACACGTTTTCAGAAACAATGTGATTCATGTGCTAACACCTGTTGTAAGATCAGGCGGCACACACTGTGATGATGGAGCCGCACAGACGTGAGGCTGCCTTTACGCCAACTGTAACAGCGACATAATAACTGTTTATCTTTTTCTTTCATGCGTGTACACTGCATCCTATCAAGTGCACTACCGCACATCTCATTGTCCACTCACAAAGGAAGAAGAGAAGAGAAATACGATACAAGTATGCAACAGCAGGGACACTGCAAAGTCTTCTTCTGCAAAGACTTTCCAAATGTGCACTTAGTTCTTACTGTTCGTGCTCTCACCAAGTTTGGAGCAAATCAATGACTTGCAGTCCAGTAAAATATTTAGAAAACGTTCCCGTGTGACATTCTGACTGCAAAGTTGCATCATGATTAATCATAGATATAGAGTGTGATTAATCTGATTTTGAAAATCAATGACTTGACGGCCCTAATATATATATATATATATAGCAGCGAGAATACCAAGAAGCGCATATGCCAAATTTTCAAAGAGAACGGCCTACGGATCACGATTGAAGCCAACAAGCAAACCGTCAACTTCCTTGACGTCACTTTCAACCTGAGAAATAACAGCTACCAACCATTCACGAAACCCAACACAACACTCCAATACGTGCACCATGACAGCAACCACCCACCCACCACCACGAAAAGAATACCTACCGGAATCAATAAAAGGCTATCGATGCTGTCATCTAGCAAAGCTGAATTTGACCAAGCAACCCCCCCGTACCAAAAAGCCCTTGATGAAAGCGGAAACAATTTCACCCTCACCTATGAACCCACGCCAGGAAACCAGCCAAAAAAGAACAGAAAACGAAACGACATCATCTGGTACAACACCCCATACAGCAAAAACGTCTCAACTAACATTGGACACAAATTCCTCAATCTGATTGACAAACACTTTCCCAAAGACAACACCCTAAGAAAAGTATTCAACAAGAACAACATTAAATTGAGCTACAGCTGCATGAACAATATACGACAAATCATCTCAAACCACAACAAAACAATTGCAAATGAGCCGTCGGCCCCCAGACAGAGCGACTCCAAAACCAACAAAGACTGTAACTGCCGAAAGAAACCTGATTGCCCTCTCAACGGGGGGTGCTTACAAACATCAGTTGTCTACCAATCTAAGGTAATACGCAAGGACATTAACACATCTGACACATATGTAGGATTAACCGAGGGAGAATTCAAAACCAGATGGAACAATCACAAGGCTTCTTTCAGGAACAAAAACCTGCGAAATACCACAGAACTCAGCAAACACATTTGGGACCTCAAAGACAATAATGTTGAATATTCAATAACATGGCAAATTCTTGCATCCAGCACACCTTACAATAGTGGTAATAAAAGATGCAACCTATGCTTGAAAGAGAAACTGTTTATTATTTACCGTCCAGACCTGTCATCCCTCAACAAGCGCAGCGAAATTGTAACAGCATGCCGCCATAGACGGAAACACCTCCTAGGTAACACATGAGCCAATCACCACGCCCCTACGCCAGCCTGTACCCACCCACTCTGTGCCCTATACAAACCATGGTATGCGAATGCTCCCATTAAAATCTCCTGATGATTGAGGGTACCCCCCCTCATGAAACAGGCCTGTAGAGATGAAATAGTCTTGTGATTTTTTTCCCACACACATATATATATATATATATATATATATATATATATATATATATATATATATATATACACACACACACACACACACACACAGTATATATTTATACATACGTATATATAAATACATATATATACACATATACATATGTGTGTATACACATATATACACATACACGTACATATATATGTGTATACACATATATAGAGATACATATATACGTGTATACACATATATACACATACACATACATATGTATATACACATACATATACATACACATACATATATACACATATACATATATATACATATACATATATACACACATATATATATATATATACATACACATATACCGTATTTTCCGCACTATAAGGCGCACCGGATTATTAGCCGCACCTTCTATGAATTACATATTTCATAATTTTGTCCACCAATAAGCCGCCCCGGACTAAAAGCCGCGCCTACGCTGCGCTAAAGTGAATGTCAAAAAAACGCTGCGCTAAAGTGAATGTCAAAAAAACAGTCAGATAGTTCAGTCAAACTTTAATAATATATTGAAAACCAGCGTTCTAACAACTCTGTCCCAAAAT
>NC_084566.2:15004124-15029124 GCF_033978685.3 Nerophis lumbriciformis
GACATAATATTGTGAGAGTCCAGTCCATAGTGGATCCAACATAATAGTAAGAGTCCAGTCCATAGTGGGGCCAGCAGGACACCATCCCGAGCGGAGACGGGTCAGCAGCGCAGAGATGTTCCCAGCCGATGCACAGGCGAGCGGTCCACCCCGGGTCACGACTCTGGACAGCCAGCACTTCATCCATGGCCACCGGACCTGTGCCCCCCCTCCTCAAGGAAAAGGAGAGCAGAGGAGAAAAGAAAAGAAACGGCAGATCACCTGGTCTAACAGGGGGGCTATTTAAAGGCTAGAGTATACAAATGAGTTTTAAGATGGGACTTAAATGCTTCTACTGAGGTAGCATCTCTAATTGTTACCGGGAGGGCATTCCATAGTACTGGAGCCCGAATAGAAGACGCTCTATAGCCCGCAGACTTTTTTTGGGCTCTGGGAATCACTAATAAGCCAGAGTTCTTTGAACGCAGATTTCTTGCCGGGACATATGGTACAATGCAATCGACAAGATAGGACGGAGCTAGACCGTGTAGTATTTTATACGTAAGTAGTAAAACCTTAAAGTCACATCTTAAGTGCACAGGAAGCCAGTGCAGGTGAGCCAGTATAGGCGTAATATGATCAAACTTTCTTGTTCTTGTCAAAAGTCTAGCAGCCGCATTTTGTACCAACTGTAATCTTTTAATGCTAGACATAGGGAGACCCGAAAATAATACGTTACAGTAGTCGAGACGAGACGTAACGAACGCATAAATAATGATCTCAGCGTCGCTGGTGGATAAAATAGAACGGATTTTAGCGATATTACGGAGATGAAAAAAGGCCGTTTTAGTAACACTCTTAATGTGTGATTCAAACGAGAGAGTTGGGTCGAAGATAATACCCAGATTCTTTACTGATTCGCCTTGTGTAATTGTTTGGTTGTCAAATGTTAAGGTGGTATTATTAAATAAATGTCGGTGTTTAGCAGGACCGATAATCAGCATTTCCGTTTTCTTGGCGTTGAGTTGCAAGAAGTTAGCGGACATCCATTGTTTAATTTCATTAAGACACGCCTCCAGCTGACTACAATCCGGCGTGTTGGTCAGCTTTAGGGGCATGTAGAGTTGGGTGTCATCAGCATAACAATGAAAGCTAACACCGTATTTGCGTATGATGTCGCCTAGCGGCAACATGTAAATACTAAAGAGTGCAGGGCCAAGAACCGAACCCTGAGGAACTCCGCACGTTACCTTAACATAGTCCGAGGTCACATTATTATGGGAGACGCATTGCATCCTGTCAGTAAGATAAGAGTTAAACCACGACAAAGCTAAGTCTGACATACCAATACGTGTTTTGATACGCTCCAATAAAATATTATGATCGACGGTATCGAAAGCAGCGCTAAGATCAAGAAGCAGCAACATAGATGACGCATCAGAATCCATCGTTAGCAGTAGATCATTAGTCATTTTTGCGAGGGCTGTCTCCGTAGAGTGATTTGCCCTGAAACCGGATTGAAAAGGTTCACAGAGATTGTTAGACACTAAGTGTTCATTTAGCTGCTGTGCGACAATTTTTTCGAGGATTTTCGAAATAAAGGGAAGGTGGGACACCGGTCGGTAGTTTACCATGAGGTCAGGATCAAGGTTAGGTCTTTTGAGTAGAGGATGAATAACCGCTTTCTTGAATGCTAGGGGAACAGTGCCAGAGGAAAGTGATAAGTTTATAATATTTAGCACTGATGGACCTAATAATACAAAAAGCTCCTTGATAAGTTTCCCAGGAAGTGGGTCGAGTAAACATGTTGTTTGTTTTATCCCACTTACACGCTGTAATAGTTCCTCTAATGTTATTTCATCAAAAAGAGAGAGACTATTTTGTATTGCAGTATCCGTCGTAGATACAGTTGTAACTGTGTTCATAGAACCCAGTTGTAGCTGGGATGCGTTGTCTTTAATCTCCTTTCTAATGAGTTCAATTTTCTTATTAAAGAAATTCATAAAGTCATCTACCGAGTGGGTGGAGCTATTGGGAGGAGTCCCTTGTTGGGTTAGGGATGCTACTGTACTAAACAAAAATTTAGGGTCGTTTTTGTTGAGGCGGATGAGATTTGAGTAATATTTAGCTTTAGCTAAGGTAAGCATGCGTTTATACGATATTAAACTATCACTCCATGCTTGATGGAAAACCTCAAGCTTGGTCGCGCGCCATTTGCGTTCCAACTTTCTACATGATAATTTATGAGCTCTGGTTTCCTCTGTAAACCATGGGGTGCGCCTTTTAGGGGCCCTTTTTTGTTTTAGCGGTGCTATACTATCAATGGTTTTGCGCAGGGCATTGTCAAAGTTGTTAGTGAGGTTATCAATAGAGCCGACATAATTTGGGAATGGTGCCATTACCGAAGGCAGTAGGTCAGCAAGAGTCATCGTTGTGGCAGCATTAATGTTGCGGCTGCTATAGCAGTTATTATTATTATTAGTTTGTTGACAATGAGTCAGAACTTCGAATTTTATAAGGTAATGATCGGACATTACTTTAGTATACGGGAGTACCATAACTTTGGAGGTGGTGACACCCCTGACCAGCACTAGATCTATCGTATTGCCGTTGCGATGCGTAGGTTCATTTATTATTTGTGTAAGACCACAGCTATCAATTATAGTCTGGAGCGCCACGCACTGAGGGTCCGATGGGGTATTCATATGGATATTAAAGTCCCCCATTATGATTATATTGTCTGCGTGCGTCACTAGATCAGCAACGAACTCTGAGAATTCATTAATAAAGTCCGAGTAGGGCCCTGGGGGGCGGTAGATTACAGCCATATCGAGAGGCAGCGGTGCGACAGACCTCATAGTAAGCACCTCAAACGATTTGTATTTATTATTTAGGTTAGGGGTAAGGTTAAAGTTTTCATTGTATATTAGTGCGACCCCCCCACCCCTTTTAAGGGGACGGGCAATATGCGCATTCGTATAGTTAGGAGGAGATGCCTCATTTAGCGCAAAAAATTCGTCTGGTTTGAGCCAGGTTTCGCTAAGACCAATGACGTTAAGATTGTTGTCTCTAATGACCTCATTAACTAATAACGTTTTGGGAGACAATGATCTTATGTTTAAAAAGCCCATATTATAAGTATTGGGCTGTTTTGACGAGTTTTTGTTTAAATTATCCGTAGTAGAAATATTAATAATGTTGCGTTTATTATACGTAGTGCACTTTAAATAGTTTCGACCATATCTAGGAATTGATACGACGGGAATTTTCAGATTGTTTGCTTGATGCAGCGATCGACTGAACGCATCATGATTTGCCACCTCAGTAGAATGCATATCTACCCCTGACACATTCACAGCAGAAAACACATTATGTGAGTTGTGTGTTATTCTAAGAAAATTGCTATGCGTACAGGAATTATCCAGCCTGGCGCTGGCTAGTTCTAGCTTAACTGACTCCTCACCCGGACTAGCAGGCTCTGTAATTGCCTGTGACCGGGCTTGCCCTAGTGTAGTTAGTCAAATGTGACTTAAACAGTAGTCTATGTTTTTAGACAGGATGATGGCGCCTTCCTGGTTAGGGTGAAGGCCGTCCCTCATCAGCAAGCCTGGTTTGCCCCAGAAAGAGGGCCAATTATCAATAAACGTTAGTCCCTGTTGTCTACAGAAGCTAGCCAGCCACTTGTTAAGCGAGACTAATCTGCTATATCTCTCATCATTGCCTCTCGCAGGCAGGGGGCCAGAGACAATTACTCGATGCCTGGACATCTTTCTAGCGAGATCACAAGTCCTGGCTATGTTTCTCTTTGTAATCTCTGACTGTCTCATTCTAGTGTCATTGGAGCCAACGTGTACAACTATATTCGCATAACTAGTGGTGCGATTAGCCTGTCGTACGTGTTTACTAGGCCTGTTGCGAGTTAGCTCCCTAAGATTAGCCTCAATGTCAGGTGCTCGGGCCCCCGGGATGCACTTAATTGTGGCTGGTTTGCTAAGCTTTATGTTTCGGGTGATGGAGTCCCCTATGACTAAGGTGTGGTGCCCGGTAGACTGGGGTGTAGGACTAGCTAAAGAGCTAAATCTATTATGCGTCTCAACCGGTACACCGTAGCTTGTAGGCCGCTTAGGACTGCTACAGGCTGGGCTAGTTAGCTCGCTACAGCTAACGCTAGCAGATGTGTCCGCAACATCTAAAGTTACGAGATTATTCTGCTCTAACTGGCGGACACGGCCCTCTAGCAGAGCCAGCCTCTTCGTGAGTAAGGTGCAAGACACGCAGGAAGCCATACTCACGGTGTTTTCTGTCACCGAGTGAAGTTCCTGCTGTCTTCCGAGAAGTCCTGGTCACGGTGTGCAGGAGTAGACTCCTTCTGACCGGCGCCCGGCGACACCTTTCTCCGCGCTAGCTTCGTTAGCTTAGCAGCTAGCTGCTAGCTAGCTGCGGGAGGGGTGGAGAGACAGAGATCGGGTGATTTGCAAGTTAAATAGTACTACTAAATATGTTGAGAAAGTAATAAAGAAAGCTGCAGAACAATTTAAAAGCACACAAATAGAACGATACTTAGCTTTTTCGAAACAGCGAGCAGTCAGCGAGCAGTCACGCACGGTGAACCGGAACCGGAAGTAATAATATGAATTATATTATACATTTCCATAGTTTAGTTAGCTGAGGTATATAATGTACAGTGTATTTTGTCAACAACTGTATGTGTGTAACGTATTTCCTGTGCTGAGCGATCATAAAACGGCTGCAAAAGACGCACTGTGTGAGGCTCGCAGTAATCCCGCCTCCTGCACCCCCACCGTAGAATGCACCCCCTGACGGGAGTGTTGTATCAACTAAAGCCCACACTTAAACTTTCCACGTGCAAGATTGAATCTATTTAAAAAAGTTATTTCATAAGAAGCCAAAAAGTGCAAACACAATAATGTGCGTGTTGGAGGAGTTGTGAATGACTGCAGGGCCACAACATTAGGTACACCTGCAGACTGCAGGTGTACCTAATTCACAACTCCTCCAACACGAACATTATTGTTTTTGCACTTTTTGGCTTCTTATTAAATAATTTTTGTAACCTATTTTTATGGGCTTTCCTCTTTGTGAAGTTTCTGTTATGCGTTATATGCCTTGAGCTCTTATTTTGAAGGCGCTAAGAGCGGAAGTGATGACACGGAGTGGAGCAGAGGTTTTTGAAAGAAGGTAAATAAAGTGGTCCTCGTGTAAACTGGAGCCTCTGTGTTTGTTATTTTGTAGTTTTATACAGTATAGGCGACATTTATAAACCCTCGGTTACACTTTTTTAAATAGATTCAATCTTGCACGTGGAAAATTTAAGTGAGGGCTTTAGTTGATATAACACTCCCGTCAGGGGGTGCATTCTACGGCGGGGGTGCATTAATCCAGCACAACAGCGGCGCATGGACTTCATTTATAAGTAAAGGTAAGAGTAAGCCCATAATAACGTTTTTTTTTAATTAAATGTGCTTTTTTGTGTGCTACAGTTTGTATGTGTAAAGTTAAAGTTAAGTTAAAGTACCAATGATTGTCACACACACACTAGGTGTGGTGAAATTTGTCCTCTGCATTTGACCCATCCCCTTGTTCACCCCCTGGGAGGTGAGAGGAGCAGTGGGCAGCAGCGGCGCCGCGCCCGAGAATAATTTTTGGTGATTTAACCCCCAATTCCAACCCTTGATGCTGAGTGCCAAGCAGGGAAGAATGCTGGTATGAGCTTTTAAACATAACCCGTTAACTGCTGCCAATCAAATGGTGAATAAGATACTCTTTAGGGTTCATATGTTTGTAAATCTGACTGTGATGAAGTCAGTGCCTCACCAGACATCAACCTCACCGCACGTCACTGATATATATATTTATTGAGCTCAGGGTTTTTTCTTTTGACGCAGGGGAATAGAAACGCGCTTTGAATGGTGTCATTTCCAGTGTTCTCAACACGCTTGGTGTTGCCATGCGAGCGCAGCAGTCACATTATGTAAAGCACAGGCAGTTTAAAGCACCATGTACTCCGCTATACGTGTTTATTATAAGGGCCATTCCACCAATTCACTGCCATTTACTTCTCAGGAAAATAAAATGTCTATATTGTGGTGCGATTACAATGGAACAGTAGATTTTTTTTTAATGTGCAAACATAAGGTGCATGCAACAATTAGGGATGTATTGCTGCCAGTTCAATACGGCCATGATTGAAGTGAGTTGGGGAGCGCTGCTCTAATACAAAAGAATAGCCAATTAGCTTCGATGCCAACATGATGTACTATTTTTCTTAGTGTGTTGTAAAGAGCGTCACTGTATTGACCGGTGCACAATCCATTACACATCAGGAAGTTAACGGTGTCTATAACATCACTTAAGTCTCCTGTCCATCATTACAACAAACACGACGCAGAGTCCAGGAGGCTTGAACTCACGACGATTACAGTGCATTCAGCAGGGGTTACAAGCATACAAAGATGATGGAGGGCAAGGAAGGAAAATATTAATGGTAGAGAATTGCAATATAATATATAAATTTAAGTCAATCGTAAACATGAATGACATTAGCTTAGTTTAGTCTTTATTTGAAGGGACAATGCACAGAGACATTAAGCTCAAAGACAGATATGTTCTCCCCCAGATTATAGCTAAATAACTCATTTCCATCTGCAGTGCCTGGTTACTTAAATTAAAAAATATAAAAAAACATGATAATAAAATTATACTATAGCATGTAATCAAATTAAGAAAAATCATAAAATGCCCTTTCAATGACATACTTATACAATACAACCACACCTCTCCTTTACATCATAACACAGAAAATACATGCTCTTGTTCACATCTGTCATCATTTGTAAAAAAAACAACAACATGATTTTAACAGACACAACAAAATGTTCTAATGCATAATTATAATACGCATTAAGTTGACATTTAGGTCAAACATAGTTCCCACCTCAGTGACCGTGTGAGCAACTTTGATTGCTCCAAAGCCACTTTTTAAGTTCAACAGTGAATGAAGAATAATCTGTTGGATTTTTCAAGTTTGTTGTGAGGTCGTTCCATTCCTTTATCGCCTTATATGAAAAGGCTGATTGTGCAAAAGAGGTTTTACATCTGGGTACGCTACACTGCCCCCTGGTGGAGGCTCGTGTGTTCCTAGTTGTCACAGCAGATGTAAACTGAACAAAGTGCTTAAGTGGCGCTGGTGCAGTGTTATTTAGGATTCGATGGGCCATTCGTATTGATGCTAGTCTTTGAATGTTAGCAGAATTGAATAATCTATATTTTTTGAAGAACTAAACAGTGATGGTGGTGTTGTGGTTTTCGATCAAGGATTTTGAGTAGGGATGTCCGATAATGGCTTTTTGCCGATATCCGATATTCCGATATTGTCCAACTCTTTAATTACCGATACCGATATCAACCGATGCCGATATCAACCGATATATACAGTCGTGGAATTAACACATTATGATGCCTAATTTGGACAACCAGGTATGGTGAAGATAAGGTACTAAAATAAGATAAATAAATTAAAAACATTTTCTTGAATAAAAAAGAAAGTAAAACAATATAAAAACAGTTACATAGAAACTAGTAATTAATGAAAATGAGTACAATTAACTGTTAAAGGTTAGTACTATTTGTGGACCAGCAGCACGCACAATCATGTGTGCTTACGGACTGCATCCCTTGCAGACTGTATTGATATATATTGATATATAATGTAGGAACCAGAATATTAATAACAGAAAGAAACAACCCTTTTGTGTGAATGAGTGTAAATGGGGGAGGAAGGTTTTTTGGGTTGGTGCACTAATTGTAAGTGTATCTTGTGTTTTTTATGTTGATTTAATAAAAAAAAACAAAAAAAAACAACGATACCGATAATTTCCGATATTACATTTTAACGCATTTATCGATATTATCGGACATCTCTAATTTTGAGCGATGGTTTGTGCAAGGTTTCCAATGATAACCTCAGTGTCATTTTGCTTGCCTGGAACCAACATGTTATACAATCATAAAAACGGCACACAATCATTGCAGTAAAATACGTTTGATCAGTCTCCAGTATTAACGAACTCCTGATACATTTGAACATTTTCATGTTGTATTTAAGACTCTGGCACATCTATTTTTTAAAGCCAAGTGTTGGGTCTAAAATGACACCCAGGTAACGATATTCACTAACATTTTGTATTATTTCCTTATTAACGGTTATATTTGGAAAGGATGACGTTTTATATTTGTTAACAAAATACATTATTGCCGTTTTCTTAATGTTTAATGTAAGACTAGTGTCATGTAGCCATCTTGCCACCTTCTCAATGGCTCCTGTAAGTTTTTGGCAACCGTTTCAGCGTCCTTTCCCCAAGTATAAATAACCGTGTCATCTGCATACATCTGGATATTAACATCCTCACACACAGATGGCAGGTCGTTTATATACACGGAGAAAAGAAGAGGGCCGATTTTAGAGCCTTGTGGCAGGCTCGATGACATTGGTTAAGGGGTTAAAGAAGGACATTGGAGATTTGAGATGGCGAAAGTGCTCAGAGGCCTGTTGATAAAATGTAAAAATGGAGAGCCAAAGAACAAAGCAATGAGTTTGCAAAAGCTGTGCAATAATATAACAGAAGAGGTGGGGGAGCGAAGATTTTTAGAAGGGAAAATAAAAGGGGGAACTGTCACTATAATGAAGAGATTGATGGCATTCAGGAACGGAGAAAAGTGCAGTTTGTCGAGGAAGTCCTCCCGGCAAGAATTATGATTGGCTTTTTAAGGTTTTACGTTAGACCTGGCGTACCACCCCCAGTACGCTGTTTCAAGTGCCAGCGCTATGGGCACATAGCGAGTGAGTGCCATGCTAAGATGAGATGTGGAAGGTGTGGAGGGGAGCATGATCAGAAGAAGTGTTGTAACTGTGAGGGGAATCACACAGCAGCTTATGGTGGCTGCATCATAAGGAAACAGGCAACAGAAGTACAGCAAATCCGAGTAGAAATAAATATTACATATGCAGAGGCAGTAAAAGTACTCTATTTTTCGGACCACAGGGCGCACCAAATTATAAGGCGCACTGCCGATGAGCGGGTCTATTCAGGTCTATTTTTATACAAAAGGTGCACCGGATTATGAGGCACATTAAAGGGGTCATATTATAATTTTTTTCTGAATGTAAAACACTTCCTTGTGGTCTACATAACATGTGATGGTGGTTTTTTGGTCAAAATGTTGCATAAATTATGTTTTACAGATCATCTTCAATTCGCTTTCTGAGCGTCTCTTCAGGATGCGCCGTTTTGTGGACGGTCTTATTTACGTGGCTCACCTTCTGCAGCGTCCTCTCCCCGTCATCTTTGTTGTAGCGGTGTAGCGTGCAAGGACGGGGGTGGAAGAAGTGTCAAAAGATGGAGCTAACTGTTTTAATGACATTCAGACTTTACTTCAATCAATAACAGAGCAGCATCTCCTCATCTGTGCCTCACTAGTGCAATACAACGCCGGAAATGTGTCCCGTGAAAAACCTGTCCAACCGGAACTCTCTAATAAAACTAAAGTTCCTTGGGTGAATTATGTAAACTCACTACAGTTTTAGCGCTTTGATAGCTAGTCTACTGACAGATATAAGAAAGAACTTTACATTACTTTATATTAGAAATGGCAACAGCAGAAGATGAATGCCACATAAGAAGATAGAGAAAAAGAAGAAGCTTATGACTACAATTACGGACACGCGCACATTTTCAAGACTTATGCAGATCCCAAATACAGATCAGCAGGCACCAGAAGGTAAGAAAAGTAACTTTTGCATAATATTGCGAAACAAAACACCAGATAATATGTCTGCTAATAGGTGCCATTTTGCGGTCCTTATACGCGCATCATAATAACAATCGTATGTTTAATGCGCCAACAATCCAATCATAGCTTACCAAAGTTGTAATAACATTTTGACAGATTTTTGAGTGCCGTGTGTAATGTTCTATATTCTTATTGGAACATTTAAAGTTTTGGTGTTGTTCACTGGCGTCATCTTGCAGTTTACACGTATCTCTTATGTGTGACTGCCATCTACTGGTTACACTTATCATTACACCATGTACCAAATAAAATTGCTTCAAGGTGAGTAAGCACAACCAGAATTATGCCACACTGGGTTATAAGGCGCACTGTCGATTTTTGAGAAAATTAGAGGATTTTAAGTGTGCCTTATAGTCCAAAAAATACAGTAGTTACAGGTAAAGAAATCGCAATAGATTTAACAATAGTATCACAAGAGTTAGCAGGAAAGGTGGAGTGGGAAGTAAATAAAGACAGCACTATAGGAAGGGATTACTTCCCAATTGTTATTCACATGAACATAAACCAAAGGACAGAGCGCACTAAAAGCAGGAAGATGAAAGTACAATCATGCAGACTGGGAACAATTTAGGGAAATTACAGACATTAAATTAAAGGAGGTTGATATAAATCCAGATATTGAGCAACTTAATACAATGGAAACAGCCTGAAGTGAATTAATAAACTCATGTTTTGTTTTGCATATGGTGAAGGTTTACATTCATTCACTCTGGAGAAAGCAAACCACCAAGTTTACTTAAACAGTGGTATTTCAGTTTGAGCACATACGATAAGGCCTGTTAGTTTGATATTCGCAGATGGATAGGATCACTTCTCGGAGGAAAGGACTTCGGAACGCAAAAGTTATAGCCCTATCCTTGAGAAGAGACTACGTGTTGAGCTCAACGCCAACATGTATGTTATAACTTAAATCAGTTGTTTTTCAGACACTTACACATGAACAACTTATTTTATGGTCAGGGTGTGCTGTCCTGACTTAGCACACACACACACAGACAGAAATGAGGAATATAAAACTGATGGTTTGGCTTCTCCAAGTTAGGAGAGACACATTTTCTTGACCTGACCTCCTCCAAAAACTGCAGTCCTGTTTAATGACGCTCGCTTGTAATAAAGCAACTTTTGGTTCAGTAAAGCGTCTCCGACGTCTCTTTTGATCCAGCCGCACTGCCGTGTCGCCCTTCTGTCCGGACGAGGGTGACAAGACCAGAAATACAATTCAAAGGCAAACAGAGCATACCAAGGAGTAGAATAGGAAACAAGAAGGAAAACCGTGCCATGGTGGACACAAGAGTGCACAGACGCAATAAAAGAACAGAATAAAACATTCAGAATATTAAGAAGAACACATCATTTTTAGGATATGATCCAGTGTAAGAGGCAACAAGCTAAAGTAAGGAATGGTTTTAAAAAGACGAAAGAAAAGCATTGGAGAACATTTTCTGCATCAATAAATAGAACTACTCCATTAGGCCAGGTGTGGGCAATGATCAAGAACAGATCTGAAGAGAACGTAAACGTCATGTGATGAAAGATGGGACACAGTGTGTGGTAGGAAATAAAAAAAGGCAGAACTCTCAGCAATAATATTTGTTAAAGTGCACAGCAATGATAATTTAAGAAATGAAGAAAAAGAAAAGACAGAAGAAACATTTAAGTTTTGAGGAAGTGACTGATGATTGTCGGGGACTCGCATGGCTGCGGTCGTTGTGACCCCAAGATGCAGGAGACAGGGGGACGACGTGCAGGTAAGAGTCTTTCAGTTTTAATTAAACATAGGAGGAGCAGTCATGCATGCAGCTAAAAGTCCAAAACATAAATAATCCTCAAGCCCTGACTGGAGGGCGAGGCAGGCATAAAAACCAGCCTGATTGGCAACTGCAACCAGGTGTGTCAGGCTGCCAATCAGGGACAGGTGAGGGAACGAGCGCTCAGGGAGACATGCAGGAAGTGGAACTAAGATAAGAGCGCTGACAGGATATAAACACAAACTAAGGCGTGAAGTGACAGATCGTCACAATGATAACAAAAATGGCTTCAGAAACAATAGATAAGACATTTTCTATATAATGACAGATTAAAAATAAGACCGCAGGAAAAGACCAGGTGAGTTACCAGATGAACAAAAACTTAAGTAACATTGAGAAAGAAGTGGTGTTAAAATGATGTACCAGGATATATGAAGAAGGAAAATTGCCACCTGAGTGGAAATAAGATGTAATAATTCCAATATGCAAACCAGGAAAAGACCTGGAAGACCTCAAATGTTGGCAAAGTTGTAGAACAAAATATGAACAAAAAAATTGTAAATTATTTGGACTCAAAAGAGATAATAAAAACCTATCAAAGTGGATTTCAGAAAGGAAGAAACAAAAATGACCCAGCAGTGCAGCTGGAAGAGGAAATTATAAAAGGGCAAATTAATAAAGAAAGCATGATTGCAATATTCTTTCATATCGAGAAAGCTTATGATATGTTGTGGAAACAGGTGATGCTGATTAACTGATATAAAATAGGGATTCAAGTGTAAATGCACAGATGGATAAAAGACTTATTAACAAGTCGGAACATTTGAGTAAAAATAGAGAATGAATATAGTGGAACATATGAAGTGTAAAATGGGACCCCGCAAGGGAGTAAAATAAGTCCAGTTCTGTTTTCGATAATGATAAATGAAGTGTTTAGTGAAGTGGAAGGATTAGTGGAGGTGGCACTGTTTGCTGATGATGGAGTGATGATGTGGAAGAGGGACAGAAATATACATTATACTGAAAAGAAGATTAAAAAAATGGAGAATAAAGTACAAGAATGGGGTTTAAGATGTTCATTTGGGAAAACTAAAATCATGGGAAGGCAAAGGAAGGTTCAAAACAAGCTCCAAATTTAACTTTATGGAGAAAACATAGAAGAGGCATTTAAATATTTCGGATTATGATTTGATAAATATATTAACTGGTCAATCCATGTCAGTAAAATTGTGGAGAAAAGTAAAAAGGTGTTAAATATAATGAGGGCTTTAGGGGTAAAGATTAGACAGGCACTGACATCAATATATATCACTTTAATTGGATCTGTTATTGATTATGGATGCATCATTTATCAATCCGCTTCATAAACATTACTTGGTAAAATAGACAGGATCCAGTCAAAGGTATTAAGGTTATGTTTCTCAGCAGGGGTGTCAAGCTCATTTTAGCTCAGGGGCCGCATGGAGGAAAATGTGTGCAGACTATTAAAATCATGGCATTAAAACAAAAAAATAAAGACAACTTCAGATTGTTTTCTTTGTCTTACTTTGGCTGAAAAATAGAATAAACACATTCTGAAAATATTACAATAAAAATACAGAAAAAATACAGGCAGCGGTAAAGTTTAGATCCATGAAGGAAAGAAGAAAGTGAATAAATGTCCATAACTGAATACATTTACATATGCATAAACATTTGTTTTCTTTTCTATATTTTTTTTTTTAATGAATTAAGTAAAGTTTATGACAACCTCTTTTCCAAAACACAATATAGAATGTGAGATATAACAGGATAATGCATACATTTATCATTTGTTTTCAAAACGGTTACAAAAAAGTGGGACCTCAAAAATTTACTGTTGGACCCCATTTTTATGACTTGATGGGGTCCCTGGGACCCCATTGTGAAAATTCCTAGCGCCAACACTGATGGAGTATTGGTGCGTGCAAAACAGCAGCAGGCGGCTGCGGCTTGCGGGCCGGTTCTAATACTAATCAAATATCATCCCGGGGGCCATATACCATTCATTCATGGGCCAGATCTGGCCCGCGGGCCTTGATTTTGACACATAGGTTGTGGAGCTACAAAATCCACCCCAGTGGCAGCATTGCACGTAGAAACGAACGAAAACAACTTTAGACGTGTGAAAAACGCAACTGCCAGAAGTTTATTCGGCAAAGGTCCAGGCAAGGACATCCAATAAGTATCTTGTCTTTGCAGTCGATTCAATTGAATATAGGTTGAAAAGGATTTGCAAATCATTGTATTCTGTTTTTAATTTACCATTTACACAACGTGCCAACTTCACTGGTTTTGGGTTTTTTATGTTATGACGACGGCGTTCGAAAAGAAGCTAAATTTGCAATTATCTCTATGGGCTTTTGAATGAAAACAACCACAACGCTGCTCAAACAAACTACAACTATTACGTTGACTCACCGCTGATACAAAGTTGGGCACAAACAAAGTGAAATTGTACCCATGAGGTCATCCAGTCCATCAAAGTAGAACAAGCAAATACCGGCAGAGCAGGAAAAACCACAGAGGAGCTACCGAAGTGACGGGTCACCATAATCATGTGGTTGTACAAACCTCGTTTCCATATGAGTTGGGAAATTGTGTTAGATGTAAATATAAACGGAATACAATGATTTGCAAATCATTTTCAACCCATATTCAGTTGAATATGCTACAAAGACAACATATTTGATGTCCAAACTGATAAACATTTCTTTTTGCAAATAATCATTAACTTTAGAATTTGATGCCAGCAACACGTGACAAACAAGTTGGGAAAGGTGGCAATAAATACTGATAAAGTTGAGGAATGCTCATCAAACACTTATTTGGAACATCCCACAGGTGAACAGGTAAATAGGGAACAGGTGGGTGCCATGATTGGGTATAAAAACAGCTTCCCAAAAAATGTTCAGTCTTTCACAAGAAAGGATGGGGCGAGGTACACCCCTTTGTCCACAACTGCGTGAGCAAATAGTCAAACAGTTTAAGAACAACGTTTCTCAAAGTGCAATTCCAAGAAATTTAGGGATTTCAACATCTACGGTCCATAATATCATCAAAAGGTTCAGAGAATCTGGAGAAATCACTCCACGTAAGCGGCATGGCCGGAAACCAACATTGAATGACCGTGACCTTCGATCCCTCAGACGGCACTGTATCAAAAACCGACATCAATCTCTAAAGGATATCACCACATGGGCTCAGGAACACTTCAGAAAACCACTGTCACTAAATACAGTTTGTCGCTACATCTGTAAGTGCAAGTTAAAGCTCTACTATGCAAAGCGAAAGCCATTTATCAACAACATCCAGAAACGCCGCCGGCTTCTCTGGGCCCGAGATCATCTAAGATGGACTGATGCAAAGTGGAAAAGTGTTCTGTGGTCTGACGAGTCCACATTTCAAATTGTTTTTGGAAATATTCGACATCGTGTCATCCCGACCAAAGGGGAAGCGAACCATCCAGACTGTTATCGACGCAAAGTTAAAAAGCCAGCATCTGTGAATGTATGGGGGTGCATTAGTACCCAAGGCATGGGTAACTTACACATCTGTGAAGGCACCATTAATGCTGAAAGGTACATACAGGTTTTGGAACATATGCTGCCATCTAAACGCCGTCTTTTTCATGGACGCCCCTGCTTATTTCAGCAAGACAATGCCAAGCCACATTCAGCACGTGTTACAACAGCGTGGCTTCGTAAAAAAAAGAGTGCGGGTATTTTCCTGGCCTGCCTGCAGACCAGACCTGTCTCCCATCGAAAATGTGTGGCGCATTATGAAGCAAAAAATACGACAGCTGAACTGTTGAACGACTGAAGCTCTACATAAAACAAGAATGGGAAAGAATTCCACTTTCAAAGCTTCAACAATTAGTTTCCTCAATCGTTTATTGAGTGTTGTTAAAATAAAAGGTGATGTAACAGTGGTGAACATGCCCTTTCCCAACTACTTTGGCACATGTTGCAGCCATGAAATTCTAAGTTAATTACTATTTGCAAAAAAAAAAAAAGTTTATGAGTTGAACAAACTTTTTTAAATTTATTTATTTTTTTTTTTGGATTTTTTTCAAATAATAATTAACTTAGAATTTCATTGCTGCAACAAAAATAAAGTTTATGAGTTTGAACATGGCAGCACGGTGGCACACGGGTTAGTACATGTGCCTCACAATACGATGGTCCTGAGCAGGGGCGCCGCTCGGGATTTTGGGCCCCATGAAAAGAATCTTTACAGGTCCCCCAACACAGTGTCATTATTTTTTTCTGTACTATAATTTCATCATCATTAGGGGCCTCTCTGGGCCCCCCTCCATCATGGGCCCCTAGAATCCGTCTCCTTTACCCCCCCTTTTCGGCGCCCCTGGTCCTGAGTAGTCCTGGGTTTGATCCTGCGCTCGGGATCTTTCTGTGTGGAGTTTGCATGTTCTCCCCGTGACTGCGTGGGTTCCCTCTGGGTACTCCGGCTTCCTCCCACCTCCAAAGACATGCACCTGGGGATAGGTTGATTGGCAACACTAAATTGGCCCTAGTGTGTGAATGTGAGCGTGAATGTTGTCTGTCTATCTGTGTTGGCCCTGCGATGACGTGGCGACTTGTCCAGGGTGTACCCCGTCTTCCGCCCGAATGCAGCTGTGATAGACTCCAGCGACCCCGAACGGGGCAAGCGGTAGAAAATGGATGGAGTTTGAACATCAAATATCTTGTCTTTGTAGTGCATTCAATTGAATATGGGTTGAAAAGGATTTGCAAATCATTGTATTCCGTTTATATTTACATCTAACACAATTTCCCAACTCCTATGGAAACGGGTTTTTTTACACAACCTCATCGTGTTTATGCCAGGGGCCGGCCCGGATATTGACTGTATAGCAGATATGACGTGACATCCGTCTAGGACCTTGTGGACCTGTCCTAGTAGTTCCTTGTGGAAAAATTATAACACACACACACACACACACACACACACACACACACACACACACACACACACACACACACACACACACACACACAGCGTTTCTCATTAGTGGCGCAACCACAGTGTTAGCAATGGGTCGGCACCCGCTTGCCGTCCACGGGGGGTCGACATGTATTTGAAATGGACGCTCTGATACAGCGGTACCCTGATTAAAAAGAACGAGCGTCGCTTTAATGGCTGGCTCGCTTCAAGATGGAAGCCTGGCGGTCGTTGCCCTCAAAGCGTGACTGTTCCCCCAAAGATCCAAGCGTGAAATAGAGAAGGAAAGCAGGGTGTCTGTGTCCGCCGAGTGTGAATTGTTGTGGCACTCAAACCTCAGCAGCTGCTCTGTGCTAATTGTCAGCCTCAGGTGAGCTGCCGGATGAAAACAAAGTCAGAAGTCCGACGCATCGTTGGAACGCGTGTGCGTTCTGAAGCAGACGAATGTCACAGAGCATCAGAAGTCCTTTCAATATGTAACCATGGTTACTGCCATCAAAGGTCAGCATTATATAGTAAAAAAGTATCTCACCTTGATGCTTGAATGTAAGACGATTTTAAAAGGGATTTTACTGAAAAACACTGTTACGAGTCTGTAGCTTTGAATGGGTCATACTATGACTTTTTTCTACACTTCCTTGTGGTCTACATAACATGTGATGGTGGTTCTTTGGTCAAAGTGTTGCATAGATTATGTTTTACAGTTCATCTTCAAGTCGCTTTCTGACAGTCTCTTCGAGGGTTGTACGGTATACCGGTACTAGTATAGTATCGCGGTACTAATGAATCAAAAACGGTACTATACTCTGTTTGAAAAGAGCCGGTTCCCGGGCATGATGACACGTCGTCACATCATGACATTGCTGGTTTTATGAGCAGAGGAGCATGTTTGGCAGCGCACAATCACAGAGTACTTACAAGCAGACAGTGTGTAGACAGAAAAGGGAGAATGGACGCATTTTGACATAAGAACTAAAGATAAAAGTGAAGTTATAACACTGAAACACACTCAGGAAGAGTTGCTTTAAAACATGGCTAGCTAGCTAGCGGCAAGCGTCCATCCGCAGTGTTTTAGGTACTTCTAAATCACTAATCCTCGCCTCCATGGCAACAAATAAAGTGAGTTTCTTACAAGTATCATCCCTGCAGGACGAGGAATAGCTAAACATGCTTCACTACACACCGTAGGAGGATACAATAGCTCACCGGCGTCACCATGTAAACAAATGCCATACGAAGTACAATAGCGTATCTAGTCAATACTACTATGATTACATTGATATTTTTTATATTCACCAAATATTTGTTCCTTTTTTTAAAATACACATTATGTTTATAAACTCAGTAAATATGTCCCTGGACACATGAGGACTTTGAATATGACCAATGTATGATCCTGTAACTACTTGATATCGGATTTATACCTAAATTTGTGGAATCATCCAACACTAATGTAAAGTATCAAATAACAGAAGAATAAGTGATTATTACATTTTAACAGAAGTGTAGATAGAACATGTTGTAACAGAAAATAAACAGATATTAACAGTAAATGAACAAATGGATTAATAATCCATTCTTACGGCTTGTCCTTTATTATTTTGACAAAATAATAGAATGACAAATGACACAATATGTTACTGCATACGTCAGCAGACTAATTAGGAGCCTTTGTTTGTTTACTTACTATTAAAAGACAAGTTGTCTAGTATGTTCACTATTTTATTTAAGGACACAATTGTTCTTAGATTGCAATAATAAACATATGTGTAATGCATCCTAAGATTTGTTGTTAAAATAAAGCCAATAATGCCATTTTTCTGTGGTCCTCCTTATTTAGAAAAGTACCTAAAAACATTTTGGAACCGGTACCAGTACTAAAATACTGGTCTGAGTAAAACCCTAGTCTCTTCAGGATGCGCCATTTTATTTTAAATTTGCGGTACGACGTATCAGAAATGGCAACAGGGGAAGATGCGTGTGCATGTACGAGCCAGTCCACCCCAAATCAAAAGGAATGAGAAAAAGAAGGAGCTTATTGACTAGAATGTCAGACTACAATAATACACTCGGGCAAAGCTCTTCAGGTAAAACGTTACCATAAATGAATAATCCGCTGACGTCACCAATGGGAATAATGTCACTATCGGGGCAAATTTCAAACGACTCGTTTAGCGGAAGTATGAAGGAAGGCAAGATTGTTTTATAAATATCTTTGCCACACCTCCTCGGTTTGATTTCAAATTGTCGGGACTTATGCAGATCCCAAATACAGATCAGCAGGTACCAGAAGGTAAGAAAAGTTGCTTTTGCATAATATTGCGAAACAAAACGCCAGATAATATGTCTTACCTTATACACACACCATAATAATACTCGTATGTTGAAGCACAGTATAATCCATCAAGCAGTGCGGCTTCATAGCTTACCAAAGTCATACTAAAACACGTTGACAGATTTTTGAGCCCTGTGTGTAATATTCTATATTTTCAATGGAACATAACATTTTGGTATTGTTAACTTGAGTCATATTGCAGTCTACACATATCTCTTATGTGTAACTGCCATCTACTGGTCACACTTATCATTACACAATGTACCAAATAAAATTGCTTCGATCTCAGTAAGCACAACCAGAATTATTCCGTACATTAGGCGCACCGGATTATACGGCGCACTGTCGATTTTTGAGAAAATGAAAGGATTTTAAGTGTGCCTTACAGTCCGAAAAATACGGTATATAGTAAAAGTTTTAGATCTTTCACTAATGAAAAATGGGAGCAAAAACAAAAGTGTCGCATTTATATATTTGTTCAGTATAAAATGCAATCTTTGATTGATTGATGACTGATTGATGGAGCAGGAAGGGGCTAGGAATACATTTGTAGTTAAAGGTCGTATGAAGCGCTCTGTCATTCTGTCATGCACTTATTCACACAAAATGGGGGATTTGAGATACAAGTGTTTTGAGTTGTGAGCTTGTTCGTCGAGCCAATTGAGCTCATAGCCAAACATTTTTATTTTTTTTATTTTTTTAACCATAATTGCAAAATCATAATTCAGACATTTTCTTTGAACTGTACCAAACAGGATCTTAATATTAGTGAATTTCATCAAAAATACTATCCTTTTTATTATTATTATTATTATTTTTTAAATTTAAATTATGAATTTTTTAATCAATCAACAAAACAATACACAACAACACCACAACAATGCAATCCATTTCAAAACCAAACCCGTCCCAGCAACAATAAGAACAACAATAAACAGAGCAATTGTGAGCAATTGAGGACACACACACACAAAAAAAAAAAAAAAAAAAAAAAAAATTAAAATAAAAAATAAAAAATACTATCCTTACTGCAGCCATCCATCCATTTTCTACCGCCTGTCCCTTTCGGGAGGTGCTGGAGCCTATCTCAGCTGAATTCGGGCGGAAGGCGGGGTACACCCTGGACAAGTCGCCACCTCATCGCAGGGCCAACACAGATAGACAGACAACATTCACACTCACATTCACACACTAGGGCCAATTTAGTGTTGCCAATCAACCTATCCCCAGGTGCATGTTTTTGGAGGTGGGAGGAAGCCGGAGTACCCGGAGGGAACCCACGCAGTCACGGGGAGAACATGCAAACTCCACACAGAAAGATCCCGAGCGCAGGATCGAACCCAGGACTACACAGGACCTTCGTATTGTGAGGCACTTGCACATAACCCCTGTTCCACCGTGCTGCCCCTTTACTGCAACCAAACTTTCTTAAACTAAAGTTGGGATTCTTGCTGTGTGGGCGTGCGTCAGCAAGTGAACCGGCCCCACAAAGAAGCCGAAGAAGAAGTACTGTTAATTTCTAAGGCGCTCTGTGTTGGCCTGTGGCGAAGACTCGCTCTGTAGGAGGGTCTCCATGAGTACACAGTGACCTCATGCAACAAGCATTCCTCCCAGACCACGCTGCTGCTTTATCACACATGATAAAGCCTCTCTTCTGGTAAACCAGGGGCGGGTGACATTTAAAGGGTGAGCAAAGACATTCAGAAGGCCAGAGACGACCTCCTCTCCCTCCTTTTTCTGCATGCACTCTGCTTCAATTGTCGGGAAAATTGCCAGTGAAAAAAGGCTGATCAAGTTGAGCAAATCTAAGACGACGGAGGGAAAAAAAAAAAAAAAAGTTCCCACTTGACAAAACAAGAGGAGGAGGAGAAACAGTCGGGTTATTTTTAGAGCGCCTTTCACAGCTGCGAGCATTTTGTACAGCAACCAAACACTGGCAGCTTCAACTCCACGGGGATGAACGTGTGAATGACCATATAAGGACTGGCACAGGGGTGGATTGGTTTCTATGGTGAGAGTGCACTTCCAGTATCACGCCTGCAGTCAAAACAAAAGGGGAGTTGTTGTGAAACAAGACACACTTCTGCAGAATTTGCACAATTTCTGGGTCACTTCCTGGCAATGGCGTCTACCTGCAACACCCTGTGTTTGCAAGGATTGACCCAGATAAAACAAAACGAGCTAGGTGGGCTCAGTATGAAAGCAAAAAACACAGCTCACAGCTCAAGTGATTAATACACCTCCCACAGTGTTTTCATACATCACGCAACAGCCAGTTGAGAAGCGTGGGAATGTCTGCAATTTGATCAAGTAGCGGGATCAGGTCGACTGTGTTAGGGCCGCCTGTCTAATATGGACCTAACAGTCCTGAGCATTCCCGTTAACACGTGTTTGATTAAAAATCATCACCACGGTTTACTGCAGTCCTTTGGCTGGCCATGTTGCACACACCAGTGGGAGGCGACTGTCACACGTGGCAATTTATTTTTTTACCACTGCTTGGTCGAGGGATGTGCGGTCAGGGTAGGCAGGTGCACAAAACAAAACAAATACAAAAACAAACATAACATGAATATTAATATGTGTAAACTGTGTCCTAAATATATTTTCTGTATGATTAAATCACTTGTCAACATTTGCACACAAACTGATTTTCTTTCCGATCCGAAACAGAGTAAAATTCAGGCTGGTATCGGCGAAAATGATCCGATACCGATACTTTGTGTCTGGTGACATTTTTTAAAGTTGTGTACTATATTTTTCGGACGAGGAAAGGCGCACTTAAGATATTTTCATTTTCTCAAAAATCGACAGTGCGCCTTATAACCCGGTGCGTCTAATATATGGCATAATTCTGGTTGTGCTTACCGACCTTAAAGCTATTTTATTTGGTACATGGTGTAATGACAAGTGTGACCAGTAGATGGTAGTCACACATAAGAGATATGTGTAGACTGCAATATGACACCAGTAAACACTGAAACATTAAAGGCCTCCTTAAATGCGATTTTCTTATTTAAACGGGGATAGCAGGTCCATTCTATGTGTCATACTTGATCATTTTGCGATATTGCCATATTTTTGCTGAAAGGATTTAGTAGAGAACATCGACGATAAAGTTTGCAACATTTGGTCGCTGATAAAAAAGCCTTGCCTGTACCGGAAGTAGCAGACGAGTAGCGTGACGTCACAGGTTGTGGAGCTCCTCACATCTGCACATTGTTTACAATCATGGCCACCAGCAGCGAGAGCGATTGGGACCGAGAAAGCGACGATTTCCCCATTAATTTGAGCGAGGATGAAAGATTCATGGATGAGGAAAGTGAGAGTGAAGGACTAGAGGGCAGTGGGAGCGATTCAGATAGGGAAGATGCTGTGAGAGGCGGGTGGGACCTGACATTCAGCTGGGAATGACTAAAACAGTAAATAAACACAAGACATATATATACTCTATTAGCCACAACACAACCAGGCCTATATTTCATATGCCACAAATTAATCTCGCATAACAAACACCTCCCCCGTCCCGTCCATATAACTCGCCAATACAACTCAAACACCTGCACAACACACTCAATCCCACAGCCCAAAGTACCGTTCACCTCCCCAGAGTTCATACAACACATATATTTCCCCCAAATCCCCAAAGTTACGTACGTGACATGCACATAGCGGCACGCACGTACGGGCAAGCGATCAAATGTTTGGAAGCCGCAGCGTACTCACGGTACCGCGTTTGCGTAGCCAACTCAAAGTCCTCCTGGTAAGAGTCTCTGTTGTCCCAGTTCTCCACAGGCCAATGTTAAAGCTTGACTGTCATCTTTCGGGAATGTAAACAATGAAACACCGGCTGTGTTTGTGTTGCTGCAGTCGGCCGCAATACACCGCTTCCCACCTACAGCTTTCTTCTTTGCTGTCTCCATTGTTCATTGAACAAATTGCAAAAGATTCACCAACACAGATGTCCAGAATACTGTGGAATTTTGCGATGAAAACAGACGACTTTATAGCTGGCCACCATGCTGTCCCAAAATGTCCTCCACAATCCGTGACGTCACGTGCAGGCGTCATACCGAAACTTTTCAGCAGGATATTTCAGCGCGAAATTTAAAATTGCACTTTAGTAAGCTAACCCGGCCGTATTGGCATGTGTTGCAATGTTAACATTTCATCATTGATATATAAACTATCAGACTGCGTGGTCGGTAGTAGTGGGTTTCAGTAGGCCTTTAAATGTTCCATTGAAAATAAAGAACATTACACACGGCGCTCAAAAATCTGTCAAAATGTTTCAAGTACAACTTCGGTGAGCTATGAAGCCGCACCGCTTGATGGATTGTCGGTGCATTAAACATACGAGTATTACTATGGTGTGTGTATAAGGACCGCAAAATGGCACCTATTAGCAGACATTATCTGGAGTTTTGTTTCGCAATATATTCGAAAACCAACTTTTTTTACCTTCTGATACCTGCTGATGTGTGTTTGGGATCTGCATAAGTCCTGAAAATGATTGGCGTCTGCCATTGTAGACCGTAGTCGATAAGCTTCTTCTTTTTCTCTATCTTCTTGTTATGGGACATTCATCCTCCGCTGTTGCCATTTCTAATATAAAGTAGTGTAACGTTCTTACTTACCCACAGAACTTTAGTTATTAGAGGGTTCCGGTTGGGCGGTTTTTCACGAGACACATTTCCGCTGTTGTTGCATTATTGAGCCACGGATGAGAAGATGCTGCTCCGTTATTGATTGAAGTAAAGTCTGAATGTCATTAAAACAGTTAGCTCCATCTTTTGATACTTCTTCCACTCCCGTCCTTGCACGCTACACCGCTACAACAAAGATGACGGGGAGAAGACGCTGTCGTAGGTGAGCCACGTAAATAAGACCGCCCACAAAACGGCACATCCTGAAGAGACTGTCAGAAAGCGACTTGAAGATGATCTGTAAAACATAATCTATGCAACATTTTGACCAAAGAACCACCATCACATGTTATGTAGACCACAAGGAAGTGTTTTACATTTAGAAAAAAATCATTATATGACCCCTTTTATGCGCCTTATAATCCGGTGCATCTTTTGTCTGAAAAAAGACCTGAATAAACCCGCTCATCGGCAGTGCGGTGGGAAATGGATGGATTGATGGATGTTAATATGAAAATACTGAACATGTAAATAACATTCAGAAAAGCATCCAACATTGACACGTTACCTCATTCACAAGTTAATGCCTAAGAATGATATCATACTTTCGGTCTTCCCCTTTAGTCGGTTCCGTTTTTTCGTCAGAACCTCTCTTGCTTTTGAAAAGAGTCTTTCTGCTGCTACAGAAGTGGCCCTAATTCCCAGGTCAGGACTGGGAAGGTTGACTCATGCTCTTTCCACCAAACCAGTGCATCCCTTTTTCTTCGTAGTACCAACAAGTACATCACTTGCAGCTGATCGGCAATGGTGGACTGACAAAACCTGCATGTTAAAACCTACCTACCTTACCGAGGTGGGGGAAAAGCAGTTCCCACTCATGGTCTTTCTTTTAGACAAGATCTCAATGATTGCGTTACCTTACACTGTGATCTTGTTAATTATATACATGATCTCAAATAACCAAAGTATCAGAAGTATGGATATTTTGATTTGAGACTCGATACCAGAATATAAAGATCTGGTATCAGCGATATTGATCTTTCAGTATCGAGCCACTACTGGTCTGCTTGCGCAATGTCGCTAAAATATTGTTTGTATATACAGTACAGGCCAAAGGTTTGGACACACCTTCTCATTCAATGGGTGTTCTTTATTTTCATGACTTTTATATTGTATATTGTCACTGAAGGCATCAAAACTATAAATGAACACATGTGGAGTTATGTACTCTACAAAAAAAAGGTGAAATAACTGAAAATATGTTTTATATTCTAGTTTCTTCAAAATAGTCACCCTTTGCTCTGATTACTGCTTTGCACACTCTTGGCTTTCTCTTGATAAGCTTCGAGAGATGGTCATCTGAAATGGTTTTCACTTCACAGGTGACATAGTTTTGATAACTTCAGTGACAATCTACAATGTAAATAGTCCTGAAAATAGAG